>NW_006239412.1:7889-26885 GCF_000226075.1 Solanum tuberosum | reverse complement strand
TGCTGTTGCGTTACTAAACTTTCATGAGGACCTATTACCTCCCTAGACTATTTAATACCGTATTTTAAACATATATATTTGCCCACGTGGACATAAAAAATAATGCAAAATTGTAAATAGTAATGTGTTCACGTGGACACATATATACCTTTAAAATACACTATTAAATAGTTCAGGGGTTAAAAAATACGGTATTAAATAGTATAGGGAGGTAATAGGTCCTTATGAAAGTTTAGTATCGCAACAGCAAATCCGACCAAAGTTGAGGTATTTTTCAGACCCTTATCCCTAAATATTATTAAAGACCTTAACAATTCTGAATATATAATGACATTACTTTTTTTTTTTAAAAAGTCATCTCCAATAGGTTGTGAGCCGAGAGAGTGTGTGGGGGTGAGGGGTTGGCTAGACCCCTACCATGTGATTTAAGTAGATATACTTGCAAAAGATTAGAGGGGACATGTATCTTACCTCTAACGAGCAAAAAAAGATTGATTAGACAATCTAAAAGAAAAGAAGTAGCCTATACAAGTTCCTTTTTGGGACTACAACAATCAATTAACGAACAAAAAAGTTACATGATCAATTGCCGCTAAATATTTTTGCGGCAATACAATGAAAATCTATTTCCTCTAAATGTGTGTTTTATTGTAGTGATAGGTGTATTTCGGTGTGTATATATACATAACTTAGACATAAAAATATTGTGAATTGAAATTAACATAAGTGATGTTTGTTCTGGTAGGACACTATACATGTACCAAAATTAAAGTTCTAACTTTAGTGTTAAATGTTTGTATTTCCAATCTTGTGTTTATGAGAACAAGACACATGACTGATCATGTAATCCATGTTGTTATTAGCATGCATCTCATGATTAGTTCTCCACTGCCACATTAATTAGAACTAATCCTACAATTTTTGTTCGTTATTGAACTATAATTGCTCAAAATATTGCTTCTTCTTTTTTTAATTATTATTTGGAGGGGGTGGGGTGTGGGGGTCATGTGAGAAGAGAACATTTAAGGCTGGTCAGCAAATTATTACTCCTCTTTATTTATGTGTCATATAAGTTGATAACTTTTTCACCAGAAATTACAATTATATTGGACCCTCCATTTTTGTGTTGTAAAAGAATTTTTCCGATATTAATACTGGGTTAATCTATCTGTCTGAATATAGTTTATATTGTATTATATTATATAATTCAAATATGAGTAGGATTTTTTCTTGTGATCACCAAGCTACGACGACGTGTGATAGAGTTGTAAGTATTTATTTTTTCTTCAAATTCAAATTATGAATTTAAGATAATTTTTATCGTGCAGTGTTTTATGTCTTAATATAAAATTCCTGACTCACGATCAATTGAATCATATTTTAAATATCGAACATAGGATAATAAAACAAAAAGTAATAACCATACGTCATATGCAGAAGAAATCTACTGTTGCAAAATGCTAACACTGTTTTATCGATGCTGTTGTTGTACCAAAAGTTGATGTGCACACACTAAGTAATCCCTATAAAATGACCAAAACAGCCCTGAGCAAGCTTTGACTAGACAGTCCTTTCAAATAAAAAAGCTGCTTGTAAATTCGAATCATTGTGCATCTTCGGGGAGTAGGGACGGAATGTCCTTTTCTACTCTATTAACAGCCATGAATGGAGGGACAAACTCGTAATTTACAATGTTAATTAAGCAAAAATTACTCACAAAAATTTACTCAATTTAAAAAAAGTAGATCCATCTTTTATAATTATGATCCTTCGATCAATTTGCACATTAATTTTACAGAATATTCGCTATTTGCCACCATAAGTATCGAAAAAGGTACAAGACTTTCTACTCACTGTCCGAAGTTTGTATTAAAATTATGATTATATTTGGATCATATATTGCAGAACCCATTTAGTGATGGTATTTTTTTTTTTATACACATGACTCAAACTCAAGATCTTTGATTAAGGATGAAATAATTTCACCACTACGATACTACGAAGGTGAAAAAGGTATATTGATTAAAGGTAAAGAAATTAATTTTGTTAGCAGTGTAATAAATTTGCATCAAAATAAATGGGGTTAGTATTTAGCTAGCTAGACACTCACTGTATGCAGAGAAAGAGGCTGACAAAAAAGAAATCCTTACGTGTAGGATGTAAATGGCCCTGTGGGTGTTATAATACTGGAGTCTCTACTTTGTATTTATATGTGTATGCAAATTTACTGTGCCCATCAAATAATGATCTTCTGTTTTTATTTGTTTGGCTTCTTTCTTTTTTCTTCCTTGTCTTCAGTACTCAGTACTCCTACCTCATTATATCAAATTTGGAACATTATGATTGGGTCAAGAACTCTCTCAAATACCCCCACCCCCCACCCTCTCCAAAAATAATACATAATAATTGAAAACACCCTTAAATTCTTCATCTTCGAACTAATAATAACCTTAAGGTAATTAATTAAGCATGCATCCTTGATCTTGCAACATCAGTGAAATTCATTTCTAAATTCTCTCCAAATTTAAAAGTATTTTTGACACTTCTCTCGAAATTTTACTTAGAGTTTCATGCTTCTATAAGAATTTGAGACCACTCGCTATCATATAGCAAATCGGGATGTATCTAATTCGAAATTTATAATTTGCATCAAGTTCTGGAATATTCTCAATACTTCTCTCAAAATAAAATAAATGTATTGTTTTTTTTTTAAATTTTAAAAAAGGCTTTTAATTATTTTTTTGTTCCGAACCTAACCTTGAAGTTTTTATTAAGGGGTGTGACTCTTCAACAATATCTGGCAAAGGGAAAAGTTTTATGAGAGAAAGCTGATGAAAAGCTGAAAGTTGAAAAGCTAAAAGAAAGCTGATGATAACCGAAAGAGAGAAAGTAAAGAAGAAAAGACCCTTTTTATTATTTTCCTCCATGGATTTATCTGTGTTTTAATTTCTTCTTCTCCAATTCCCATCTCTCTTTCTTCTCCATAGTTTTATTTTTCATGTTGTAATTAACCCTTTTTTTTCTTCAAAAACCTAAGATTAATACACCCACTTATCTATCCCTAACTTGTTAATTTTACTGAATTTTCATATCTATTGATCAGCCATGTTAAGCAATAACAATCCCTCTTCTTCATCCGACCCGTTTAATTCCTCAGAAAATGCAAACAATGCTAGTAGACGAAAACGAAGACCTGCAGGAACTCCAGGTATGCATAATTCAATTACTATAGTAAGAATCGAACACACACCTATTGGTTTTTTGATCAGATGAATTGTGCTAACTTTTTTTTTTTTTTGAAATTTGATTAATTCTACTAGATCCAGATGCAGAAGTAGTATCGCTTTCACCGAAAACGTTACTGGAATCGGATCGATACGTATGTGAGATCTGTAATCAAGGATTTCAGAGAGACCAAAACTTACAGATGCATAGAAGAAGGCATAAAGTTCCATGGAAGCTGCTTAAAAGAGAAACCCCAATTGTGCTAACTTTTTTTTTTTTTTTGAAATTTGATTAATTCTACTAGATCCAGATGCAGAAGTAGTATCGCTTTCACCGAAAACGTTACTGGAATCGGATCGATACGTATGTGAGATCTGTAATCAAGGATTTCAGAGAGACCAAAACTTACAGATGCATAGAAGAAGGCATAAAGTTCCATGGAAGCTGCTTAAAAGAGAAACCCCAATTGTTAGAAAGCGCGTTTTCGTTTGCCCAGAGCCAACTTGTCTCCACCATGATCCTTGTCATGCTTTAGGAGATCTCGTCGGTATTAAAAAGCATTTCCGTAGAAAACACAGTAATCACAAGCAATGGGTTTGTGAGAAATGCTCAAAAGGATATGCGGTTCAGTCTGATTACAAAGCTCATCTTAAAACTTGCGGCACTCGTGGCCATTCTTGTGATTGTGGCCGCGTTTTTTCAAGGTATAATCTTCTACCTTACTAGATAGGCTGTATGTGCTTGGAACAATACTATACTAAGCTCTTCTTATTTATTTTTTTAAAATAAAAATGATTCTTAAAATGAGTAGTACAATGTCATGTCTTGGTCCAAAACAAACGATTTCTATACGAGGGTTTACGGATTTTTTTGATTTTGTAACGGCTGTTTAGTCTGTCTTTTGGAAAGAGAAGGAATATTAAACAAAGTCCGCAAAATTAGTAAACTGTTTCTTCAGATATAAATGATACTAGTTGCCTTAATACTAGTACTTTATTTTATACTTTTAAATAAATAGTCTTTCATAAGTTATTCTTAAGTTTCAATAAAAAAAAATTAAGAATCTGAATCCATTTCGTTTAAATAATCAACGTGTTTTTGTTTTCTTAATCGTTTTCATTATTCTATGTTTCCTAGAAGAATGAAATTGACTCCCCTGAAAGAAAAAAAAACATTCTGTTTGCTAATTAATTAAGAAGAATGAGGATGTTAGTTATCCTTCTAGTATATAGTATTAGTAGTATTTTTTTTTCTTATTGTACGTCAAATGTGTATTTATGAAGATGCTTTTGGTTTAGCTAAGTTCGTGTAATTTTGCCTAACATAGTTATGCTTTTCTTCTTAGTTACTTTCTCCCATATTCATCAATGATAAGTTTGAATCATCACATATTACCAGCATTTGATGAAGTTGTCCTTTTTTTTTCACTTTTTCAAAATCATTACCACTTTACTTTTTTTTACCAAACAAGTAAATTACTATTTGCATGACGAAAAAATTGATTCCTTTCTATTCTTTCTTTCTTCATGTAGGGTGGAAAGCTTCATTGAGCATCAAGACGCTTGTAGCATGGGCAGACTCCGATCTGAATCACAATCCTTACATCCACCTTGCCTTTCTCGCACAGCTTCGAGTACTCCTAGCCCGTCTAGCGACACGAATGTCAGCACAACACCATGGTCTAGTACATTGCTAAAAAAACTGTCATCCGCTGCAGCTGCAGCTACTCATCATGCTAATCCCAACATCATAAAAAGTTGTACAAACAAACACAATTTGGAGCTACAGCTCTTGACTACTACTACATCATCATCTAGCCCGGCATTTGACGTCTCCGTATCATCTAAACCAAACGAAGATCATTCAGCTTACAATCTCCAACTCTCCATTGGCTCTTCAGACTTCAACGAGTCATCAGAAAACGCGAATGAGAAGCGTAGTTCAGATGCTTTGAGGCTGAAAGATGAGGCAATGGAGCAGCTAAGGGTAGCGATGTCAGAAAAGGCGTATGCCGAAGAGGCGAGGCAGCAAGCAAAACGGCAGATCGAGTTGGCTGAGCAGGAATTTGCAAATGCTAAGAGAATTAGACAACAAGCACAAGCGGAGTTGGATAAGGCTAATGCTTTGAAAGAACATGCCATCAAGCAAATCAACTCTACACTTTCACAAATCACTTGTCATTCTTGCAAACAGAAATTCCAATCAACTACCAGAGTTAGTATTGTTGATGAAAATAACTCATTGGCATTGAGTTATATTTCTTCGGGTTTATCAGAAGGTCATCATCATGAAGTTGCCAACAATATCAATCAAAACGAACATCTCAAACTTTCTCAACGTTAGTTACTTTTATTTTTATGTTTGTTGATTATATGATTATAGCTAGTAGTGTAGTGAGGGTGGTGGTGATGCTAAGAATAGTTAATGAAGGTTGTATGGTAAAAAAAAAAAAAGAGGAGTATTTGGTGTAATTTTTTTTATTTAATTCTTGCACGGTGACTGTCATAATGGTGTTTTTTTTTTTTCAACAAAGGCAATAATGTGAGATTTCTTGGTATCAAATTTTGCAGGGGTTCTTCATTTCACTACTAGTACTCATTAATATAGTAAACTATTTCATTGAGTTGAATGAGCTGTATATATATACATATTTTTTTTTTAATAAAAAAAAAAAACAGAGAAAAACAGAGAATTAAATTATGTTATCTGGTCTCTCACTCTTAATTTTTTTGTAATGTGTTAGATTTTGCATTTGGACTATTTAGAGATCTTTGTTGGGTAAGGGTGACCCCAGTATTAAAGAAGTGTACTACCAATTAAAATTTTGAAAAAAGAAGGGGAATCAGATAATAGTCCTTTTCCTGTGCATCCTTATAAATGTTAAAGGTGAAAACACCATGTTTTTCAGTGCCAAAGTTGGCAGAGTAGTCTCTTTCAAACTCTTCAGACACAAACAAACTTCATTATATTCATTGATCACACTAGTACTACTTTTACTTACTAGTCATCACAACTCTATACAATATCACACCCTCTCCTCCAATCTTTTGTTTTCTCTTCTTTCATTCATGAGAATCAGTAGCGCTAGCTGCTGCTGCTGAAGAAAAGAGACAGTACTGTGGGTACAGTTACCAGTAAGTGTCTGGAGAAAAAGACCAAAGCATCTTTCCTTTTTATGCAGAAGACACCTTAGCTTTGGCAATATCTATAGTTTCTTGTTTAATACAATACTTAACAAAATTTAACTATGTGTTCCCAACGATATCTACTTTCTTTTGTTAAATTACATATAACCCCTTAGAGGATCTTTATCTTTGGGGTTCCTTTGGTTTTAGGATATTATTTGAACTTACGTCGAATAAGATTTATTTACTCAATTTGAAGTTAAGATCTCTAGTTTTATTCATCTTAGTCGATTATAAGAGTTATTTTACTCCTCTTAATTTAAAAATTTAGCTAATATTTCTCAATAATGTAAAATAATTTTTGTATATATTAATTTAGAGCCTGTTTAAATTGATTTGTTTTAAGTACTTTTAAGTTAGAATAATTTTTTAAGCACTAGAATTTTGGGGTGATGGGTATATTTGAAAAATGTTTATTAGTATTTTGTTTTAAGCTAAAATGATAAAAATATGTTATGACTTTTGACATATAAATCAAAAGGTAAAAGTCAATCCAAACAAACTTTAAATCTTTTTGTTGATCACTTTTCATTTTGAGCCGTGCTTAAAAAATCATAAATAAGAAGATAATTTTACTAATTCATCTCTTATAAACTTTTTGGAATTTTACGAACAAATGTAAATATTTTCTAAAAGAATAAATTGCAAGAGGAATATAGAAAAGATTTCATTAATATTTTCTTGATTTAGTATGGTAGAGAACTAATACTTCCTCTGTCTCAAAAAGAGTGACCTAGTTTGACTTGACACGAAATTTAAGAAAGTAAAGAAACTTTTGAATCTTGTGATCCTAAATTAAAGTTATATCAAATGTACAAAATTGTTCTTTAATCTTGTAGTCTTAAACATGCCACGTAGAAAGCTGAAAGTAAAATGTTACGAAAAAAGAAAGAAAAATAGTCATTCTTTTTTAAACAAACTAAAAAGGAAAGGAAGTCATTCTTTTTGAAACGGAAGGAGTATATGACAACTATTTCTAGTATAATGATCAACTAATATGGGACGAAGGAAGTGTGTTTTTAAGTTTCAATCATTATGGATAGTTATATAGGAGTATATTTAGAAGGTAAATTCCAATTTGAATAATTAACTTTGTTTGGCTGGCATAAAGATTATGAGGAGATATTATGACTTTTAACGAATTTTCTACTTATTACTTCATCTATGCACAAATAAATTGATGCAAATTAATATTAGTACTTCAATATATTTTTAAAATTCTTTTGTTAGACATATTTACATTGTGTTCTCAAAGAATTTAATTATGGCCAATTAAGGATTAATCATGACCAATAAATGAATAAAGATCATTTTGGCGCTAAAGACGGACATTTAACAACAGACAAAGATCCATCTTTTATGTCTTTTCAATGAATTTAGATTTAAGAATATCGACCTGCCAACTATAATCAAAATGATCATTCTTGCTTTCCACAAACAAATTTCCCTGTCCTTTCAATTAGCATGACTAAATTTTCTGTTTTTTAAATATTTAAAACTTGGAAAATAGATTATATACATGTAAAACAAGAGAGATTATAATAATTTTGAAGATTGAGAAAATTGTGAAGATTAACAAAAATAGATCTTTTAGCTTCTAGTGGTTGCCTAATGACTAGATAGTGTTTGGATGGAAAATCAAAGAAAAGGAGATATTTGTCTATTGTTTAGAATTTGAGTGTTATCTTCGATTTTAATATAAACTTTTTTTTGGGGGGGTGGGGGATTTATTATACACATTTATTTAGAATAAGACTCGAGATTAAAGAAATGTTAATTTGCGAAGGAAATGTCTCATCAATTACATATTTCGCTTACATTGTAGTCCCTTTTATTTTAATTTATATAATATAATTTAATTGAGTATTGATTTTTTTCTTGTTTAGAAAGTTTTTTAAAAAAAAAATTATTGCTTTAAAATGTATGTCATAATATTTGTATTACTATATATAACACTCTAGAACTTAATACAAAATTAGATAAGTTAGTAATTCAAAAGGTGAAGATTGGTGAGACTATATGAGGAGACAAGATTTCATTTTTGTCACGACCCAGACCATCGAGATTGGCACCCACACTAACTCTCCGGTGGGAGAACCACTATTACAACCCAACCAAGCAACTAAACCAAAACTAAGGCATTTAAGTTACGGAAGCAAGTTAAGTACTAAGGAAATAAATAGAGTTCCCATAAACTCTAACAAAAGTCTAACAATAATAAACTAATGATGCGGAAGTAATGCCTAGAACCTGAAAGTCAATGCACCAAAACATCTAAAGTTCAACAAGTCTAAACAAGAAAGGATGCAACCCCAATCTAATGAACTAATCAACTAACTAGAACATAGTCTAAGTCCGGAAATGGTGGACATAGACGAAAGAGAACTCATTGCAGCCCATTATTGGCTCGCCCTTAAATTCGAACGATCACTAATCTCCTAAGCGAGGTCTGTCAGTAGCCGCTTGAAGATGCCCTGTACTCAACAAAAATAAGAGCAAGTGCAGTATGAGTACACAACCACAGTGTACGGGTAGGATCACGCGGCTATCCCACTAAGTGTAACATACATTAGTCAATACAACAACATAATCACATGCATATATCTAACATATACAATATCATCAACATTTACGAACAATGAACAACTTCACATTTCTCAAGATACACAATTATATCAAATCATTGGTCCTCTCATGGAACCCAAACCCAAACAGTTAACATATCGAAACGTGGTACCCGATTCCATGATTATGCCGGAACGTGGCAACCGATCCAAGTTAGTTATGCCGAAACGTGGCAACCGATCCCATAATTATGCCGGAACGTGACAACCAATCCATTCAACACACCACAATCACAATCACAAGTATATCCTCAAGATCATACAATTAAGTCATGATTTCAAGGTAACCATCATTCATCTATCTCATTTACAACAAGTGTGATCAATAATGCAACATTCATATATATACACGTATCATAATGAATCAAGAACAAACATACATAACACAATCATAGAATCACAACCATCACCTACCTCGAAACAAGCTTGAAACCCTAAGAAACTTGATCATTCCCTTCCCGGATCCATTCCGCTTGTTCTTGGTCTACAAACAAGCAATTATAATACGGGAATCAATAAACAACCACTAATTACCCCGAATTACTAACAATTCTATGAACCCTAGATCAAATCCATGATCTCAATTATCCAAATTAGGATTGTTTCCACCATATAATCTATAACAAAACCTTCCCCCACTCAATATTCACTCATTCTATTATGTTCTACAGATCGAAAAATGGATTCGGGGAGTGAAAAGCTTACCTTTAGCCTCAAGAATAACGAAAAATGACTAGGAGTCGCCTGGGGTTCGTTCTTTAGCTCTAAAAGTCAAAAAATGCATAATAAAGTCGTTTAGGGATTTATTAACGACCTTAAATCGCGTCGATCCCGCCACGTCGGCCCTCAGCCCGCTGTAGCGACCTCGCCAGAGCGACCAAAATCCTCGCCAAGGCGGGTTGCACGAAACAAAGAGCTATTTAAAGAATTTTTCAAAATCCCCATTTAACAACACACCTCTAACCCACGACGCTCAGAAAATACCCTTCATGCTAAGATCGATTCTGGGAGTTCTACTCGCCCGAATTCAATTCCATAGAGTCGTACGGGTTCCTTAACGAGTTATCTAACTACTCATGTAACCAAAATCATAAATAATTCACCCAATTGTTACCAGATTTCCCTGCACCTTAAAGACTTCGATTTCGTCCAAATCTTGACTAGGTTGGAAAAATTCAAATACTACGTAAAAGTTTTTCGGCCCCAAATTTCCCCCCGTTGGCTTTTTCTATAACGACGGGAACAAATCGTTACAATAGATACCCCAATATCGGACACTTAAGTTTCCTACTCATACTAAAGTTTAGACATCGAGAGTATGGACAATATAACATGCTACTCCATTACTGATACATAAAAAAAATTAATGTATATATCATCATATCATTCAATAGTAAAATCAGATAGAGATATCATACTTTTATTTACTTAATAATTATACGGTTAATAAGACCCTTCACATATTAGTCTGATCAATCACATAAAAATTCTTTAACATTTTGTAACATTTATATGATTAAAAAAAAAGATTTAATCATTAAAGCTAAAACGGAAAGTTCATATTGGAAAAAAGAAAAAAAGAAGGAGGAGGTTCCTATGTGTAGGAATATTGTCGAAAAAAGAGTACCTTATGGGCAATAACAATCAATTGTGTGTTATTTACCATTTTAACCTTATGGGCAATAACAATCAATTGTGCATTATTTACCATTTTTATAATATGAATGTCCATAGGTAATATTATATCAATTTTAAATAAAACATACATTTATAATATCTAATTTTATCAATATACCATATATTCACTTATTTCATTTTTAACCTATAATTATACCTAGAAAAATTTAAAAAACAATTAAATTAGAAAAAAATGTATGTGAACACATGAAATTCATCTATTTAATTTGTACAAACACCAAATTAAATTTACGAAATAGGAGTAGGATCTCTAATATGCCCACATTTGGGAGAGTGGATCTTTTAGTCCATTTTAGTGAAAGTATCTTTTGGACAAAATCAATAACCTATTCATATGTATATATACTCAATATGTTTGACTCCTACAAATTTATTAACTCAATTAACCTATTCAATTGACATTTGTATCCATATGTATATTTTTTTGTATTTTAAATTTTCTTATTAAAAATTTCGATTCCATCATTAAACTCAAAAGATAAAAATTATATTGTTAAAGTAATTGAATTTTTAGCATTATGGTAGTAAATTCAGCAAATGTTAACTATAACATGATAAAAAAAATTTTAATAACAATAAAACAATTAAACTTTATCCAATACAATGATAAAGTCCGCTATAATATCTTTCCATGTTATGGCACCATAAGAGATACTCCTTCCTTCCTTTCTTTTCAGTTGTTAAAGGTTTTTTTTCTTTTTGAAACCAAGCAATAAGAATTTTGAAAAATATTTTACGAAGTATTTTTTTATTATATTAATACATAAAAATTATAATTTATAATATTTTTTGTATTATTTTTGAATGTCTAAATTTTAAATTTTAAAATATGTGCGACATGAAAACTAAAAAGGAACGGAGAAAGTATATGATAGTTATGATTGATTGATTTTGGTAACATATTTACAATATTATTATTTTTAAATCATAACAACGATTCTCCGACATGTCCAAAATACTTTACACAATAAATGCTTCGAACTGTATATAGCGGAAGAACTTCTGGGAACTTTAACAGAAGAACTTGCACATATATATGTAGCAAACTAATAATTGAATATTATTATTATTATTATTATTAAAATATTGGTCTAAATTAAAAATAATTTATTAAGGTTTACATTTAAATAAGCTTAAGATACCTTTCTAAAATATGAGCTTTCTAAATTTTGTGTAGATATTCTTATGTATTTCTAATTTAATGATGGATTTTTGTTGGTGTCCTTTTGAGGATTCAATTCTATTGCGGTAAATATGTTTAAAAATTCGTAAACTTCAAATTTTAAATCTGTTTTTATGAATTTGGATACGGTTCCATGTCTATTTTTTCTTTCTATATAATTCGAATAGGATATATTCTATGAGATGATGAAACAAACTTATCTAAAACAAAAAGACATCTCTATCGCAGGGCATATGTCTCACATATAGAAAAAGAGTGATTTGATATATTTGTCACATATATAATATATAAATATAATACATAATACTTTGGTGCGTGGCAATTTATTTATCCACGTACTGTGCATTCTACAGAATTAAATCAAATAGAAAATAACAAAAATAATTAGGCAAAGACAATGGCCACCTTCCTAATTCGTTTTCTTTGTAAATTGCAAATAAAGACAGCTTATCCTTCTAACTGTTACCAAAGGAGACAACAATAAAGATTCTTTCAATTCATAAATAAATATGCTATTTTCTCATCAATTATTTTGATTCATTTCTAGCCTTTAACTTATTTTCCAATTATTTCACCTATTATTAGTAAAAAACAAGTACTAAATTCGTGATAGAAAATTCCAATTATACAATATTCTGATTTTCATCAATAATAAACTAAGGGCTATATGACAGAAGTATAAAACTTGAGGCATGTTATGTCATTAACATGAAAATTTTCAAGAAGTGGATAACATTAAGCACGCACTACATTTGGCAATGGTCTTCTCAATTTATTTTTATTTCATTTTTTGGTAGCAATTAGTGAGCAATTCATGATGCATGTTCTAATACAAAAAGGTACTACATTAGAAAAGTGAACATTAAGATGGTAGTGTTATTGTGATAATTAGGGGTATTAAATAAACGTGTTTTCCATAAATAATCAAAATAAATTGAGTTAATAAATATGAACATATTGTTTGACTTGGGGTTGGGTGGATCCTATTTTCATTGGCGCTCCTAATTGTGAGTGTTATTGTGATTACGAGTGTCAAATAGATAGGTTATATTCTCGAATTTAAAACGAGTCAAAATAAAAATGAGTTATCAATAAATATGTGGATTAACACTAGTTATATTTTCATTATTGTCACCCCTAATTGCGATCATAAAAGACCGTTCTGTTGGTGGTGCTATTGTGATTAGGGTAACAAATCGTTAGTGATGAATCAATAAAATAGAGGATCGTTAACCCATTTAAATTTGAACGAGTTGGACCAGTTATATTTTTATTGATGCTTTTAATTGTTATTATAATGAAAGTTATGTTGGTGGTGCTAGTATAATTAGGGTTGTCAAATTGGTGGATTGTGCTGAGTTGAAATAAATTAAAATGAGTTTAGTTAATAAATATGCGATCATTAATACGCTAATTACGACGGGATATATTTTCATTGTCACCCCTAATGTGATCGTAAAATTTGGACCTCATATATTATCCTCTCATTAGAGTTTCTCTTCATTGTGCAAGTACTCGTTTGGATGAGTGACAATTATCCTATTTAATTTTTTAAAGATGTAGATTTTATTCATTTAATACACATTCTAACTATAGATTAAAGGAAATTACAGCTTTGGCAATAAAAATCTCATGCTATAGTTGCTAACCATGGATTAAAGGTATGAAGAGTCATATATAAAGTTTATATTTTTTTACTTTTTCCCCATCCAACACTTTTTTTAAGTGTGTTAGAATTAATTTGTTAGGTGCTTTGTAGAGAACTTTTTATTTATTAGTTTGCTCTAAAATGAATATTTTTTCACTAGTAATTTCAACAAAACAAGTTAATTCCTATGTGATTCTGCATTTTTTTCATAAATAAAGAAACTAAGAAATTATGAGTGTATCTAATTGAACAAAACGAGAATACAAAATAATTGTTACTTAACGTATTTGACAATATAAGAAAAGATGCTGGCATTTTTTTAAAAAAAAACTCATCCACACATCACTTTCTAGTTTCTAATAATAGAATAATAAATATCTTCTTAAATAGTCAGAATACTTATCCATTTCTATATAATTTGAGTGTTCAATTGTAATGTTGTTTATCAACAATTTTAAAAGTCTTTAACATAATCAATGGAAAGAAATTGTATTAGAGATGAACCAGGAATCAATGAAGCTCTTAGAAGTAGTTATTCTTGTTATATTGTCACTAGCCGTGAAGTTTTTCTTTTACGACATGCATATTTATCACTTTAAAAAAAAAACTAATATATATATTACCTGATGTGGATGCGATTAGCTTACTTTTTAAAAGTGATAAAATTAGTTCATAAAAATATGATCCATCAATTTATTTATATTTGGACATATTATTTGACTGACCCATTCAACCAGTTCAAGTTTGAGTGGGTTATTTTGACTCATCTATTTCAAGTCATCTAAAAGTCAGACATATATGTAGTTTAAATTGACTTTTGAGTAAATTCTGTCAAAATATTTTCAATAAGATTATTTGTTTATAGGAAAATTGATGTAACTTCGTTCATCAAGTTTGGCAATTCATAGCTGAAGCATGTACTACCTATACACTTTGGTTGTATATATTGTGTATGAATATGTATATACTATATATATTATATTTTATTAAGTACATAATATTTACTATTTATACATTGTGTAGGGAAAATCACTTACGTGTACACTTTAAAAAAAAAAATTAGATGATCAAATGGCATTGAATTATATTTTTTTCTTATTTGTATGATGTGTTATATACCATCATAATATAGAATTTTCTTTCATAAAAGAACAAACAAAGAAATTAAAATTTAGTAATCATTAGGTGCTGGATTAAGTTATGATCCACTTTTTAGTTCAATCTATTTTAGCCCAAGAATAATTTTAACCCGCCCCTTTATAAACGTAATCAATTTTAACATGTCTAAATTTTGAAAGAGGGTGATTTTTGTCTACGTTATTCTCTTTTCAACTGTCTTGCTGTTATTATATTGATTTCAATTAAACAGTACACTCTTATATTAAGTAATAATGAAGTATTTATATCCTTGTTTGAGGACTTTATCAAGTAATTACAAGCTTTGAAATATTCAAAATATACTCACTTTTACTTCAATATCTTATTAAAATACATAACCCCTTTTTCTTTTGTCCATTAAAGCCATGACATATATATTTTGTATAGAAGAGAGAGAGAGAAGAAGAAGGAGGAGGAAAAGAGAATATATTAGATGTACAAGTTATTAGGTTCCAAAATGATGATCACCTTGAGGATGGTGAATGTGATGATTACAAATTAAAGTATTATTTTTTACTTAATATATAGTTTGAATTAATACGTATAATTGCACGTTTTGGTTCTTTTATAAAGGAGCTTTTTTATATGTTTTTAGAATTTAGATTTGATGCTTTGACTTTTGGAGTCTCCCAGAGAAACTTCTCTTTTTGGAAGTAAAGGTAAGTCACCCCACTCACATGGTCTGTTTCTTGACTTATCATAAATCATCTCCTCCTTAAAGCCTTAAAAAGATAATACAAAAGATTCCCACAATTACTTGGACCCATCCTTCCTTCATCTATTCATCATTAGCCTTTGTTGCCTTCCTCTTTTCACTTTCTTTTTCTCATTAATCATAATATATAAGTAACTATTTATTTCCATATATTTTTCATGGAACTAAATGCTCTATATACATAAATATTTGAAGAATAAGAAGAAAAAAAATTCCCATTAATATATTTCTCACTCTTTTTTTGTTTTAAATTAATGGTAGACTAGTAAGTTTTCTTTCGTCCTTAATTAGAGATTTCTGATTTCAGTTAGCTAGCTGATATATTAGAGAAAAATCGAATTTAGTTATAGCCCATTGTGGATATCGAGAAATAACTGTGTAGTGTTTGAACTTATTGGTCCTATTAATTTTAATTCGCGGTTAATTATGCAATATTCTCTTTAGGCTGATGTTGTTTCTATTGGTAAAAGCTGTGCAAATATCCCTTAGAACTATGAGAAATTTAGACTATCGTCTATGTAAATAAAACTTTTAGTTTGCTCAAGAATGATCTTTAAATCGTGGTCTAAAAGATTGAGAAGTTGTAAAAATAAAAAAGAAATAGAGGATCATGTACTAAACAACTGACCAAAAGGGACAATCGATGAAAACTTCTATTCAAATTCACATTGTGTACCCATTTAAGGGTGAAGTGTAAAAAAATTTCTCTATCTCAATGCTCAAAATCAAAATCTCTAATTTAAAAATAGAGATATTTCATTCATCCCACCACATCTCTCGACAATTCCCCCTTCTCTTCACACATCCTTCCTAGCAAAGCATATGCATGTCAATTAAAAAGAAGCTGTTTTTTCGGGTTGTAAATAAAAAACACACACAAAGAGACACTCTTTTGTATTTTATCTTTTATTCTTTTTTCAGTGTGTGACATGTTTTAAATTGGTGGTAGACTGGTAGATTTTCTTGCATTCTTAATCTGAGGTTTCTAATTTTAGCTAGCTAGTCGTTTCCATTTGAGAAAATTTGATTTTAATCGTAGCCATTGTGGATAGCTAGAAATAACTCTGTAGTATTTGAACTGGTCCTATTATTCGTGGTTAATTAAGCAATATTCTTTTTAGGCTGATTTTGTTTCTATTTGTAAAAGTTGTGCAAATAGCCCTTGAAACTACAAAAAATTTAGACTATCGTCTACGCAAACATAAAATTTAGTTTGCTCAAGTGATCTTTAAACCGTGGTCTAAACGATTGAGAAGTTGTAAAAGAAGATAGAGGGTCATGTACAAAACAACAGACCAAAAGAGACAATTGATGAAAACTTCTATTCAAATTCACATCGTATAACCCATAGGCGGAACGACCTGGGAGACCCATGTACTTGGCTCCGTTTGTCAGTTGAACCTTCCTACTCATTACTTTGCCAACCAAACCCTTAATCTCATCAGAACACAATATTTTAAACCCCCTTCTGACCATTGACCGAGCTTATGTGACATTAATATTGGTGAGTTGGAAATATGTGTGATTACACGCACTTAAAAGCGAGTTAAAATAATATTTACTTTTAAGAAAATCAATTTAACAAAATTAAAAAATAAGATCCATCTTCTTCAACCCTCCTTCACCCACTCACCTACCCACCCCACAACTTTCTTCTTCTCGACCAACCCTCTCTCTTCTACCCCTCACCACAACCGTCAACTTTCTTCTTTCTCCAGTCCATTCTTCTTTCTCCAACCCCACATTCACTCTTCTCCACCTCTTCTTCTTCTTTTTTTATACAAATCAGTAGCCTAAACTTCTTCTAAAATTTTCATTTTTTAGGTTTGAAAAATATTAGTATCATTATTTTGTTAGATGGTTTCAACGAGAAGATGTGGATAATGTGAAGGATGATTGTGACTATTGAAAATTTTAAAACTCCATTGATAAGCTTGAAAAAGCTTAAAAAATAATAAATGGGTATTGTGAATTTGTAAAATTAATTAAAAATTCTGATTCGGGTTCATTGAATTTGTGTTGGTGAACTTGTAGTTGAATTTACAAGTTAAATCGAGAAGAATTTGATCTAATGAGTATGAATTTAGTGCTCAATTTGTGACCAAATATGAAGAAGATGACTATTTGAAAAGTTTAAGAAATTAAAAATTGATCTATTTGATTTTTATTTTTTTTAGCACTTAATTTCGTACTTGGCACTAAAAAACTATGTGGAATTTCACGTGTAATCGCGTCCATTACACGCACACTGACTGGAGGAGAAAAAGGCTTAAAATGTTATGTTCTGATCGGTTTAAGGGTCTAGTTGGCAAAATGATGAGTATGATGGTTCAGCTGCCAAACTGAGTCAAGTACATGGGTCTCTCAGGTCATTCCGCCTAACCCATATAATGGTTCAGCACATATATTACTCCATTCCCAACGCTCAGACTCAAAATCTCTAGTTAAAGATAGAGATATTTCATTCATCCCGCCACATCTCTCGAGAATCCCCCTCTCTTCACACATCCTTCCTAGCTAGAAAAGCATGTCTCTATTCAAAAGAAGCTGCTTTTTTTTAGGTTGTAAATAAAACACACACGTACACTCTTTTGTGTTTTATCTTTTATTCTTTTTCAAGTGTGTGTGACATGTTACCACTTATGAATCCTATTTTATTTTTTCTTTCTGATTGTTACTTTTTGTTTGTTTTTCATCCTGGGAATGCTCCATCACCAGTGGAAGCACAGAATTCCCATAGCTTTATGCTCCCAAGTGGTGACAAATCCCACTAGACACCTTAGAGTATCAACAAACAAACACAAAATTTCAAAGATGTGTTATGTAAACTTGTCAAGCACCATATATATTATGATGATTCCACACACATCAACAACAACCAAAAAAAAAAAGGTTCTTTGGTGGTGAAAAATGCCCAATACTTTTTAGGGTATTTTGTCTTTGGTGAGAGATATATAGATCCCACTACCCCATGGGTCATGAGGCACATGGAGACTAAAAAGGTCCTCTTCTCACAAAAGGCTAACACATCAACACCCAAAAAAAAAAAGAGATAGAAAAAGGGTAATTGAAAAGAAAGAAAAAGGAGAGAGCACACCATGCTCCCTGTCTTAATATGTAATTGTAGTATTGTACTTCACTCTTTTTTTTTAGTTTTCCTCTTTGGAGAAGAATAAAGTAATCTTAGATTATTTTTTCTTGTCCCTCTCTTATTCCTTTTCCCCTTATGGGTTCGGTTGAGGGCCAGGACGATTCTTAATATTTTCGACACAAAACATATATTTATATATATATATACAGTGGCGGAGGGAGGATTTTCATCAAGGGGGTTCAAAAAAAATTAATCACGTAAATAATATCCACAAATAAACGGGTCGAATCGGATATAAACGGGTCGGATTAAACAGTCGAATCAAGAAGAAACGAATTTTTAAATATTTGACTTTATAATTTGGGAATAAACTAATAAATCCTAAATTCCCAATCAGCGTTTTAATTTTTTGGAACTAAACATCATTTTCTGATTGCATTATTATTTATTTTAAAAAAATAAAACGCCT
>NW_006239412.1:0-6753 GCF_000226075.1 Solanum tuberosum | reverse complement strand
CAGTGGCGGAGGGAGGATTTTCATCAAGGGGGTTCAAAAAAAATTAATCACGTAAATAATATCCACAAATAAACGGGTCGAATCGGATATAAACGGGTCGGATTAAACAGTCGAATCAAGAAGAAACGAATTTTTAAATATTTGACTTTATAATTTGGGAATAAACTAATAAATCCTAAATTCCCAATCAGCGTTTTAATTTTTTGGAACTAAACATCATTTTGTGATTGCATTATTATTTATTTTAAAAAAATAAAACGCCTGAAATAAGCTGATAAAACAAAATGCCTCTGCCCGGATTCGAACACGCGACCTCGCGTGCAGTAGAGCAAATTCCTGAACCCCCAACGCCACTGAGCTACGCCTTTGGTGTATGTTCAGGGGGTTCAATAGTATATATATACACATATATTCAAATTTTAATCTTATATATATAGTGTAATTTTTCGACGAAGGGGGTTCGGATGAACCCCCTTCGTTGAACGTAGATCCGCCCCTGTATATATATATCAAGATATTAATACCAAATATATATTATATTATGTGTTCCGTGCTAATAATTTTAAAAGTTAAACTTATTAGATTTAAATCATAATTTTTTCTCCATAAGAGAAGGAGAGAGAAGAGTTAGTTAATATGTGAAGCCTCAATGAAACAATAATTTTATGAAAATGTAACTATCTATACCATTTTATGTAGGCGAAGTCGATGGAGAAGAACTTGTTTGTTCAGACTTTCAATATATGTCTATTTTGAAAAATAATTGTTTTATCAAAAATGCTTTTCAGGAAGATTTTTTTGGAGACGAACAATTTGTGTTATTGTCTAATCAATTTGAAAAGTACATTATTATCATTATTAGAGCAATAATTTGTTCTTAAAACAAGTGCTTTAGAAATATTTCTGAAGAAAAATTGCTATTATCAATTTCTACAAATAATTTCTACTATTATTCAAAAAAATAAAACAATACTCCAAAAACCAAATATCTCAACAATCTAAAATAAGCACCTTTTTAAAAAAAATAAAAAAGTATTTTAAAATTCCTAGAAGCTTGGTCAAATAAAAAGGGATTAACTTTTGGTTGCAAGCTGTGACAAACTTTAGCCTTAGAGACCTAACACAACTAGAGCTTGTTTTAGTATGTCACTTTCTTTAGTTGGCTTATGTCCATTAAGTCTACAAATTCAAAAAGGCTCTTTCTTCCTTGCTTGCACCTCAAGTGGTTTCACCATTTCCTCACAAGTGACTACCTAATATGGAGCAAGTGGTCTACTATGATCCACTTCTATTACTTCTTTTCCTTTTTGACCTTGTTTTTTCCTCTTTTCCCCATTCATGAATTATTAAGTCTAGAAGCGCGCGGAGCTAGCAAGTTATCTAAGGATACAATTGAACTCAATAACTTTAAGCGGGATTTTGTATTTGTATTAAGAAATTCACGAAAATGTGTAAACAAACTACAAAAAAGTGTACAAGTTCTTAAGAAATTCGTATGAGAATTTGAAAAACAACAAAAAAAGTGTTGATTTTTTTTTTCACTCCAAATTACCCACAAAAAGTCAAAACAACTGCAAATTTTCAAATCTCATGATAAAACATGATCAAACGCCCACGAAGGGTTTCAAAGCTAGTTGTAAAAAGACCTAGATAAGTTAACCTAATAGTAATTAAAAAAAAAAAAAAAGGAAACTGTGTTATGTTTAACTGAAAATGCCATCTGTAGAAAATCCATTGGAAGGCCAGGGAGAAATTAAAGAGATTGATTAATAGTGACTTAATTAGGTGACAGTGGGATCCCCTAATTTGATGCATAAATTTCTCTAGAAACAAAAGCGCCTTATGATTTGAAGTAACCTAAACACTAAGCAAAGTGATATGACATGTTAACGGATTGACACTACACAATCATCTAATATGTGGTAGAATTAATAGATGTTGATCTTTCCACACTTAATCAGAAATTTCATGTTCGAGCATTGAGAATAGAGAAACTAACAATAGAAAAAGTTTTTTCTTAAATTGTATTATAGGTGATTCGAGTCAAAATTAATTGAGTCGATAACTTTTGAATATCAGATAATTAAAAGAAAAGATAAAGGGATAATTATAATCCCAAGAACGAGATGGGTTCTACAATCTACGATATAAACCTCGATCAAGAGGTATCTTAAGTCGGGATGTTTATCTACTTCTAATTGTTATTAGTGGTGGATGTATAATTGGCTACTCAGAAATTTATCTTGTAACGCTAAATCTCAAGGAGGAAGGTACAAGTATAGGTTAATGTTTTGCTTTATGAATGATGACCTTTGAAGGTGACCTATGAATGCGATGTACGATAGCAGTTTATGCTAGTTGCTTATTTGGTGCCCTCTTTATGACTTTCGGCACTTTTCTCATAAATAACTTAAAGTTTCACCAAAACTAATTTATATATCCGAAAATTTGAAATTATTCTCGACTAACTTTAAAATATTTTCACAGATTTCTCTAGAAATTAAAGGAAGGATAATTTGTGATGATTGTTTGAATTATTTTGGTACCAAATTTAAAAAAATAAAAATTAGAAAATACATAGTACTAACAAAGATATAACTCTAACTAGTGGGATTCAAGAATCAAGATGATGTGGGCTAGTCCTCAAAGATATAACTCTAACAAGTGGGTTCTCTTTTCAAACAAAAGTAAAGAATTGGGCCTATAACCGCAATGGCCCAGTAATAAATCAAAGTCCATGTGCCAACGGAAAATAGGCCCGGTGAGTCTGAAAATGACGTTGGGAGACCGGATTCTTGAAAATGACTTTTGTGTCCTAGGGAAGTTATTTTTCTTACTTTTACGGATAGTGTTTTTCACTAAAATAATCGCATGTATATGTAATTTATCGATATTGTATATATAATCAATAAAGAACGTTGGAAGCCCATCTAGCACTATTAAGACTTTCATCTCTTCTCCATGGGCCAACGTTTTTTTTTGTTTGGGCTTCTTTCTCATTATGGGCTCTTAAGTATTTCAACTCGATTCCTTCAATGCTTATTGAGCCTTCATTTTCGTAAAAATTTCATGGTGTGCACTATATGGCTATGGCACATCCATTTAATCTATCTATAGTATTTAAAAAATAATAATTTATATCTAGTTATAATAAATTTTAGATAAATTGCGATTACCATATATTTGTTATTATTGATCACGAATTTGAATTGGTTTTGTTTTGCTTTAATGAAATAGTAAGTTCATGAAAGCTGAAAAGCTAGAAAATAGACCATCTGTTGGAAAAGCTAAAAAATAATGACAAATTATCATTATTGCAAATTGAGTTTATTAGATTTATTGTTGTTTTGATAGATTGATTATTGGGGCTTGTTTTCTATGATATATGAAATGTATATTTTAAATTTGAGCTTATTTGAGTTATATTTTAATGTTGAATTGTGTGTTTGATTGTTGAAATATGAAGAACAAGTTGTTGGTTTTGGAGGAAAATTTGTTCGTCTCAATGTCATGCCAAAATGTCTAAAGTACAACCAAAATATATGCCTAACCTCGTGCCAAAATATCTGAAGTTTCGTCTTTAATTTTATTTTTCGAAGTTTGACTTTTCAAATTCATAAATTCAAATTTAAGGGGTAGTAGTCGTGAAGTTTAATAATCAAAGTGAGGTAAAGTTAACAATTACATATACTAATGTTTGCAGATTCATAAAAATATTTTCCTCTCACTTAGCAATACAAGAATTTAGAATGATATTTCTTTTTTATAGTATGAAAATAGTTCAACACTACATTTGAAATACTATTTTTTTCAATAATCATTATTATTTTCGTAGTGACGAGTTTTGTATGTGTTACATAGACTTCATCCTGCTTTGTCAGCCAAATAATATAGTATTAATTTGTAGAGTCAACCCTAGCACTAATGTGCGTTACACTCGTTTCAAAAAATTTGGGGTTTTTTTTTTCAAAAAGCATATAAAACTATAAGAAAAGCTTATAAGATCAATTAGAAAAAAACTTAGAAATATTATGTAGTGTTCAATATCGATCTTAACTGAATTGAAAATCACAATAACTAATTATGGATTTGAATTAGAAATAGGGAATGCATATATGCACCTAAGAGTTCTTTTTTATTCTTGAACTAATAAAAGGGAGTCCGGAGCCAAAAGGGCAACTTTTTTCCTTAAAAAACTTAAACGGCATATCAAAAAAAAATTAAACCAGAAGGGCAAAATCGCTTCTGAAGGAACAAAGGCATATCCAGGATTTGGGTAAGATGGGTGCACGATTACGAAAAAATGTTTCTTAAATATAAATTTGATCAGTTTGACTTTTAGGTTCTTAATATGAATCATTAAATTTTAAAAATTATAGGTCCAAAATATATAATACTACTAGTTTTAAATTTTAATATACACATTTGATTTAATTATATAAAAAAATTTACAGTGCTAAATTGTTTAGGTTAATATGAACCATTAAATTTTAAAACTTATAGGTCCAAAATATATAATACTACTAGTTTTAAATTTTAATATACACATTTGATTTAATTATATAAAAAAATTTACAGTGCTAAATTGTTTAGGAATTTTCAACGTAACACACTTGAAATTTTTGAAAGATTTAAGGAAAAAACAAAAGAAAAATTAGTTGAAATGCCAAAAGTGTAACTGATAACCACTTGGAGAGGTGTTACTCAAAAAGAGAAGATAGATATAAGATTTATTCTATCCTCACTTAGAGAGGTGTTACTCATATTTGAAAGTGGGTTCACACATCTATATTTAAATATTTTTTTAAAAATATAACACTATTATATATGATCTAGAGAGGGGAGCATGGGTTCACGTGAACCCACGGCACCCCCTCTAGATACGCCCTTGTGAAGGAGCGATATCCTTCTAACTCCGTTTAAGTTGTTAAAAAAAGTTTCAATTAAAAATCGCTGCCGCAGCAGCGATTTTGTTAAAAAAAAATTTAAAACTCTTAAAATCGCTGCTCCGGCAGCGTTGTTGTCCAAAAAAAATAATTTTAAACATTTTTTTTAATTAGCAGCGATTTCTTAATTTTAAAAAAATTGGATTTTTTTTCTTTCTTAAAATCGCTGGAGAGCAGCGTTTTTGTAAAAAAATAAAAAATATATCTTTCTTTTTGACAAAAACCCTGCTAATTAAAAAAAAATTGAAATTATTTTTTTCTTAAAATCGTTGGAGAGCAGCGTTTTTGTAAAAGAAATTTTTTTGAATGAGCAACGTTTTTGTCAAAAAAAAATAATTCCAATTTTTTTTTAATCAGCAGCAATTTCTCAGCGCTTTTAAGAGTTTAAAAAAAATAAAAAAACTGACAAAGTCGCTGCTGGAGCAGCAATTTAAGAAAAAAAAAACTGAAACTTATTTTTTTGACAAAAACGCTGTGGAGCAGTGATTTTAGTTAAAAAAAATTCTTTTTGACAAAATCGCTATTGGGACAATGATTTTTAATTGAATTTTTTAATGGCGGAAAACAGAGTTAATTTTGTGCAAAGGATATCGCTCATGAGGGAGCGATTTTGCCCTTTTGGTTTAAAAAAAAATTGATGTGTTGTTTATGTTTTTTGAAGCAAAAAAGTTACCTTTTTGGCTCCGGAATCTAATAAAAGGCTTTTAGAGTTTATAATTGGGAAAATTACGCGGTTAAGCAAACTTATACTTCTTAATTACTCATTATAGCTATAGTTTGCTATAATTACCACTCACGACTAACATTATACATTAATTACGCGGGCTGACTTCGAGTTTGTATAATTAGCCATGTTTGTATATGTATAATTCGCCAGAATATACAAATACATATGTATAATATACAATTATCTAACCTATATACATATACAATTCACCTCTCTCCCACTCTCTGCCCTCTCTCGCTCGCCTCTCTCCTCCCTCTCCCAATCTCTCTCACCTCTCTCCTCCCTCTCCCAATTTCATTTGCCATATATACAAATGCATATGTATAATATACAATTATCTAACCTATATACATATACAATTCACCTTCTCTCCCACTCTTCTACCCTCCTCTCGCTCGCCTCTCTCCTCCCTCTCCCAATCTCGCTTGCCATATATACAAATGCATATGTATAATATACAATTATCTAACCTATATACATATACAATTCACCTTTCTCACACTCTTGCCCCCTCTCTCTCGCCTCTCTCCTCTCTCCTCTCTCTCTAGTCTCGCTCGCTTCTCTCCTCCCTATAACATATAGCTACGAATTGTAATTATCAAAGGGAAAATTACCTACTTAAGAAAATATATACTACTTTATTATTGGTTATAGCTATAGTTTCTGAAAATTATAGCTCGCCTCTAACATTAAGTTACAATTACGTGGCACGACTTTTTAGTTTTGTATAAACTTGTACGCTATCTCTCTTCCTACATACAAGTTCATTCCTTCTCTCTTCATAATCCATTACCTTATTTTCTCCTTTAATCACTCAAAACAAATTGATTTCAAAATTTAAAATTTTCATCCAATCCTTCTCAAATCGTGCTACCAGATTTTTAGGGTGTCTATTATGCAATTTTACTTTCTTCCTGCATTTTTTTTAAATAATCTGTATATTATAATTTGTATAAACTCTTAAACGTCGAATCTCCATGTGTACTCATTTTTTTGTATAAATGCATTTTTGTATATATGCTTTTTCAAATTGTATATTTCTAATGTTTATGTTTGTATACATTATAACGAATTGTCTAG
>NW_006239411.1:385573-395512 GCF_000226075.1 Solanum tuberosum | reverse complement strand
TATGGTGACATTAAACCCCTACCAAAAAACAAAAACTTACCAAGAAAATCACTAATATTACAGTTTCGCAACAACTAATACGTATTATGAACAAAACGTATTGTTTATACAAAAAAACATATCACAAACAAAACATATTGTTTATACAAAAAAATATATCACATTCAATATAGTGACGATTTACAAAAACAAAATCACAAAATGTGATTTACAGTTTCATTTCACTGAAATCCAAATACAAATAGTAAACAATTAAAAATACTAACCTGAAGGATCCCATCTTTTGTCACGTTTAATTAATATTGATACGTAGTTGTCGATCACAAAAAAAAATAGGATTTTTCAACAAAAAAAAACTTTAATTAGTCGCCAGTGACAAAATTTCTAGAAGAAAATTGAAGAGAGAGAAACGTGGAAGAAAATGGATAAAATCAGATTTTTGAATTAATTTTAACAAATTAGAGTGAATTAAGGAAACTGAATATTCTTAATTAGTTTGAGATTCCATAATTCATGCTAATTAATAATTATCTTAAATTAATTCAAATTTAATTGACACCCCTATTTCCGATTTTTTTTTTCATTTTTTCCTTATTAGTTACATATTATTAATTAATAATAAAAAACCATAAATAGATTAATCATTTATTAAATAAGTGGAAATTGAATTTTAAAATCAGATTTTTGAATTAATTTTAACAAATTAGAGTGAATTAAGGAAACTGAATATTCTTAATTAGTTTGGATCCCTTATTTCACGCTAATCATTAATTATCTACAATAAATTCAAATTAAATTACAGGCCACAATTTTCAATTTTTTTACTTTATTATTTCTAATTCCGTTTTTTTTAAAATTTTCGTTTATCTTTTTATTTATTTTAAAGTTTTTTTCAATTAATAAAAACATTTTTTTTTTACTTGTTATAACCTAAAATTTTTAATGTTATAGCTTGAAAGTCTAAATCTACTGTTATAGCTTGAAAATAGTACTATAATATATGTCATATATGAAATTTACACTATTTAGAATGAGAGAAGTATTGAAAATATCACTAAATTTGATACAGATTATTAGTTTCTTCCCCAAACTATTGATAGTAGCATTAAAACACTCTTCTACTTGACTAACCAAACTTAGATACACACTCGATCACCCTCGATCTGTCACACGACATAACAAGTGGTTTCAAACTTTTATAGGAGCATGTGACTCTTAATAAAAAGTCGAGAGAAGTGTTGAAAACACCCCTAATCTTGACGAGAATTTAGGGGTGTATTTCACCCATGTTACAAGATTGGAGTGTAATTAAGTTCAGTTAATAAAGTAAAATAGTGTTTTTAAGACTATCAATAGTTCGAAAATGAAATTAATAATTCACGTCTAATTTAAAGGTGTTTTTAATACTTCTCTCAATTTAGAATTTATAAAATTGAAATTAAAAATGAAGTCGTGTTTGATTATACTTTTTTTCAAAGAAAGAAAATGGAAAATTTTATTTGAAATTTACAAAAATGGAGTTGGAAAACAAGTCTTGGAGCACTTTTTCAAATTTCAATTTCAATTTTTAAATTTTATAAAACAAAATCCTCGTGACCAAACATAAAACACGAGTCCTAAATTATGTCTCTAGTAAAAAATGCATCTTACGAATGTAGTGACAAAATGCGAAGATTTCGAAGAAATAAATAAAAAGTAACAGTGGAGGCACTCTATTAATTGCTTCAAAACTCTATCACAATCCATGTGAATTCTGAGTCACATGGTGTGACGAAAGCAATGACATATACATTAGAAACGCATCTCGATTTTTGGCTGGATCAAAAACTCTGTGAACATCCCATAGCACTCTATATATTGTACCGTACCATTATCAATTCTGCAAAATTCTTCTTTCTTTTTCTTCACTTGATTACTTGTTCATACAACAAAAATGGCTAATGATGAGGTGATTCTGTTGGATTTTTGGCCTAGCATGTTTGGTATGAGGCTAAGGATTGCACTTGCTGAAAAAGAGATAAAATATGAGTACAAAGACGAGGATTTGAGGAACAAAAGTCCTCTGCTTTTGCAGATGAATCCTATCCACAAGAAAATCCCTGTTTTGATTCACAATGGGAAACCAATCTGTGAGTCTATTATTGGAGTTGAGTATATTGATGAAGTTTGGAAGGATAAAGCCCCTTTCCTCCCTTCAGATCCATATGAGAGAGCACAAGCTAGGTTTTGGGCTGACTACGTTGACAAGAAGGTAAATTCATAGTCCCTTGACACAGAGTTAAGACGGTAAAGTAAAATTGTTACTAACTATTCTCTTTTTGTTTGTTGAAAATTTCAGTTGTTTGATTCTGGGAGGAAGCTATGGACAACAAAGGGAGAAGAGCAAGAGGCAGCTAAGAAAGATTTCATAGAATGCCTTAAAGTGCTGGAGGGAGCACTAGGAGAGAAGCCTTACTTTGGAGGAGATAACTTTGGTTTTGTTGATATTGCACTGATTGGGTTCTACAGCTGGTTTCATTCTTATGAGACTTATGGTAACTTCAGCACAGAAGCTGAGTGTCCAAAGTTTGTGGCTTGGGCCAAGAGGTGCATGCAGAGGGACAGTGTGGCTAAGTCTTTGCCTGACCAACATAAGGTCCTTGATTTTGTAAAGACTCTTAGGCACAAGTTTGGAATTGAATAAACTTATGGACCATGATTGTGCTAATAAAGGCGCTTCGCCCTTCTTGTGTTGTTGTTTCAGATTTGAAATGTTTGTTTGGTCATAATGTAAGTCAGTTCTACTTTTTATTGTAATGAAAGACTCTTAGATCTGTTTTGTTGAGTCTTGACTTTCTGTCATCTATGTATGGTATGATTCTGGGGATTTTCCTCTTTGAAATGTTAAGTAATCAGCTTTTTCCATTGGCATCGTCTAAAGTTTCAATATATTTAGCAGTCTGGGGTCGATTCTATTTGAATTTTGTGTAAGCAGTCTAAAGCAAGCGTCAATTGTTGATTCCATCGCTCAAACCTGTTACCAATAGGTTACACAGAGATAATTTACCGTTGACCCAAGACTTCCATTCTGACTCGAATGTTATACATATGCAACATAAGTATACATATGGTAATATCACCTTTCATTACTTTACTTATTACATAAAGCATACAGAGTTATCAAACGCAAACACAACTTTTTCAGGCTTCCTCCCTGAGTTCAAAAGAACAAAAAAGGAGCATAGGGCAAGAGAATTTATTCGCAAACATTGTATGAACTAGAAAGAACAACTTCAGTTGAACCTGCAGAACCCGCTCTAGATCTGGCTTTTTTAGGCAATGCCCATCCTCTGTCTCAACATGACAACAAAATCATAGATTTTGTCAGGATCAGAAAGATACTTAGAGACATTCTCCTTTTGCATACACCTCTTGGCCCATGCCACAAACTTAGGACACTCTGGTTCAATACTAAATTTGCCAAATTTTTCATAAGCAGGGAACCAACTATAGTAAGGAATAAGTGCCAAATCCACAAAACCAAAACTTTCTCCATCAAAGTATGGTTTGTCTCCCAATTCTTCTTCCAACACCTTCAAACTCTCTATGAATTCTTTATTAGCTGCTTCTTGGTCCTCCACTTTTGTTGTCCAAATTTTCTTTCCACCATCATAAATCTGTGATCTTCCACAAAAACAAAACAAAAGATTACTCTTTTTCAATCAAATTTAGCTCATAAATAAATAAATCTTACACTACGCCTCAATTTCAAACAAGTTGGAATCAGCTATATGAATCCTCGTGGACTATAGCTCTCTATTTAAATATATCTCAACCTAATATTGTTTTTTTATTTTTTGATGGTCAGCTTTCGCGCACCTCGACTAATTACACGGGATACCTTCCACCTCCCACCAACAAGAGTTACCAGATAACTCTATCTACCAAAGCTAGGACAGATGGAAATAATCACCTAGTGTTTTTTGTCTCCGCTGAATTCTCAACCACTAGGCTACACCTATGACTAAAACAGGCTCTTACAAATTATAGGTTCTAAACTAGATATACTAAGATGACAAACATATTTTATGATAGTTACATACCTTTTTGTCAACATAATCAGCCCAAAACCTAGCTTGAGCTTTCTTATAAGGATCACTAGGCAACAAAGGTGATTTGTCCTTCCAAACTTCATCTATGTACTCAACAATTATGAGTGACTCACATATTGGTTTTCCATTATGGATCAATACTGGGATTTTCTTGTGAATTGGATTCATTTGTAAGAGTAAAGGACTTTTGTTCACCAAGTTCTCTTCTTTGTACTCATATTGGATCCCTTTGTCAGCCAGGGCAATCTTTACTCTCACAGCAAACATGCTCACATATGTACCCAAAAGGACAACTTCATCAACCATTTTTTTTGCTGAAAAATTGTTGTTAGTGGAATTGCAAGAAATAATGTAGACTAGAATATTTGCTGTGTGTTTGTTGAAGATAAGCCATAGGGATGATACTTACCATGTAATATACATAAAGAAGGGGCCCTACCACCAAATGACTTTAGAGTAACAACTAACAAATATCAATGTATTTAATAGTTGAGTCAAAAAATTTATTAAAAAAAAGTAAAAATATGGAGTAAACAAGTAAACACAAAAAGAAATCAAATGATTCAATGTATAGTATATTAACATATTTTCTATTTTCTATTCTATTCTTTCTATTCTATTCTATTCTACTTTCTACTTTCTATTTTATTTTCTATTCTATTCTACTTTCTATTTTCTATTCTATTTCTATTCTACTATATTATAAAAAAGAGTTTAGGCCCAAATATAATATATAATATTCAAGTTGTGGGACTTTTAAAAGAAAATTTCTTGAATATTATATATTATATTTATTATATAGTAGAACTTGGGCATAAACTCCCTTTTAAAATAATATAGTGTATATATATATTCTATTTTCTATTCTACTTTCTATTCTATTTTCTATTCTATTCTATTCGATTCTATTCTATTCTATTTCTATTCTATGCTACTATATTATAAAAGAGAGTTTAGGCCAAAATATAATATATAATATTCAAGTTGTGGGACTTTTAAAAGGAAGTTTCTTCAATATTATATTCTACTATGGTTTTGGTGTCTGCAGCTTAGTGCTCTCAATGGTCTTAGTCCAAACACCTCCAATGCTACTCTCTGACTCAAACACAATTGGATCAAATCCTTTAGAAATGCAGTATTTGCAGGCCAACAGTCCGCTGATTCCAGCACCAATTATGGCTATCACCTCTTTCTTTCTGTCATTAAAATTTGCCATTTGGTACTGTCTCCTCTTTTTGATTGATAGCTTGAACTGCTCTACCCTTTATAGCTAATATGTGTATATTGAGCAAGAATACGTGGCTCACCTCCGGAGATATCTGCATTATTAATCTTTGTATCCCAATTTCCATGGTCCAATTAATCTCAATACCAACTACTTTTAGTAAATATCTGGAGTGGCTACTTAATCAGAACACGCAATCCTCAGAAGTTTTGTTTGGGTAGAGTCCACAATTCCGTCTCAAAATTTACATTTGAAAATCGTGTTATATAGATATGGTGCCCGCATTTGAAATTTTTTGCCTATACATTTGACTTTATACTAATTATAACTATTGTTTTTATGTGATAAACAGAAATATCTTTATCAGATCATTTGTTGTAATCAAATTGTACTTGGATCTTATCCCCCAATGTGCAATGGCCAATACCAACTAACCATATAATTACTCAATTGAGCTTCCAAATGCATCGTGTAACTGTAAGATATAAGCCTGCCTGCAACTCCCTTAGGATTAGAAAAGCAAAATCAAATTGTTCTGCCATTAGATACAAATAATAAGCATATCTGGGGCCAAACAATATAATGGGGAGAGTTGAGGAGGAATTTTGCCAAGTAATTTCCACTTTCCTAATTTTATTGCTACTTGGAGGCTTTGTTCCGCTAGGGGTGTTCTCGAGTTAGAAATGTGAACTGTAAAACATTTGTCATCGTACTAATTAGGTAATGGAGGAGAATAAAAATTTAAAGTTCTTTTTAGAAATTAACTTTGTCCTCATTGAGGAAAAGTTTTGTGCATAGTAAATATATCATATTACCCTTATGTAGAAGTGACACTTAAAAAGGACCAACACTGCAGTAATTTGTTGTACTCAACGCAGTACTCATTGTACATTTTTGTAAAGGACCAACAATGCATCTTTCTATTGTACTAATGGTAGTACTAATTGTACATCAATAGAATAAATAAACCCACTTTCTCTAGAACTTTCTTCCTATGTCTCACTAAATTCTAACCCTAATTTGTCGCCTCCTTCGTCAACTCCGACTATTCTCTCAACTCAAATTGTAGCCCTAATTCCTCGCCTCCTTCGTCAACTGCGACTATTCTCTCAACTCTTCCTTCTATACTTCTCATCTGTTGAATGCCCAATCCGTCTGCTCCGTACTTGTTCTTCTTTGTCTGCACAATTTAAATCTGTCTCTCAAGCTTTCCTGAAGACCGCTCTTTGTTTCCGACGACCTGCGCAGCTGCTTGTTCATGCTTTAAGTTTCTGTCCTTCTTGGTAAAGTCGTTGTATTCTCTCAACTCTTCCTTGTACTTCTCAACTCTTCAATGGCCAATCTATCTGCTGCTTACTGTTTTCTGTTTGGTTAGAGAGTTCAAATCTGTCGGTGAAGCTTTCGTCAACATTTGTCTTTGTTTCCGAAAACCTGCGCAACTATTTCTTCGTCGTTTAAGTTAAATTTACAGGTTTGCTCCATCAGTTGCTCTTACTCCTATTCCTAATTTCTGTTGTCTTTTCCTCTTTATCCGATTGCTAATTGGTCTTTTGTGGAGTGTATTAAGCTATATTATACTCTATCTATGTATGTGCTGCAAACTTCTACTGAATAATTGCATGCGTTGGTCTCTTGCACTGTTGTCACCATCGACCCACCACAGTCCCTACTTGGTCATAACAATTGTACATTAAATTTGTCAATATGTAGTTAACACTGCTCATAAGTGTTAAAGTATCTGTTAATTAAGGTACATTTGTCTTCATAAATTGGACCTGCATATTTAGACATAAAGTCGAGACAGAGACACGTGTCAAAATAAAAACTTTCACAAGTATTTCAGACAAGTAGATACATTGTTTGCTGTAAAAATTTATTATACACGATGAAATTATTACATCTTTTGTACTCACTGTGTGTCAATATTCGCTGTGCATAACAGGATGCTACTGTATTACCTGCTCTACAGTGTTCTTCTGATGTTACCTGCTTCAATTGATTTCATCAATAGGTTAGACTATTTCGCCGGAATATTACTGCTGGTTTAATCACATTATACCAACAATGTCACCTCAAATTCCCTGGTTAAACATACTGTCATTTGTCACATATGTTGTATTGACGCATGCTCGGTATTCAGAGCTTCTATATGTCTTTGCTTTCTTCTGCCTAAATACTTCTCCAAACAAATTCCATACCAAAACCAAACAAAATATTCCATGTAATATAATTACAGATTCTTTCCATTTGACCCATATGTATTTGTAACTTATTTCATGTTGAATTTGCGGAAATTATATATGCGTAAATACTGACTTTATTTCACAGGTAATTGCCTGCAACTCAGCGCTACAAATACCACTGATACAGCAGAGTCTGCTGGCTTCACACCAACCTTCTCAGTATCACCACCTTAAACGCTAGCCACTCCACCAGATTCAGACACATCGCATACGTGATCGCAGGTAGCTTCTATGTTTTCTCCCATCATCTATATGCTGTTATACAGCCAGGAGGTTCTAATCCTTAGTTACAGTAAGTTTTGCTTCCCCTTCTTCCCCAATTTTTCGGTAATGTGTCGAACTCTTCAAAATAACCTATATTGGTAGTTTTTTCCATTATTCTTTCGATTCTTACGTTTTCTGTGGATTCTTAGGTTCAGTATCATAAACTGTATGTTATTTTCCTATATGCATGTTTGAAAATGTAAATAAATATGTATATAACTTTGATTCAGGTATAGTCTCTTCAAATTCAAAGGCATCAGATTTTGAATTTTGTGTTATTTGATGAGCAACACTCCAAAATATCGTTGAACAACACTCCAAAATATCGTTTGGTTGTCCGATTTCTATCGTAATACTTTTGTTTCTGTAAAATATTATGTACATGGTATGGTTTCCTCTTGGGATTTTGTTTATTGATTTCACAGGTATCGTTCCTTTTAATAGAACATAGACGGTTCAGCAAATTGTCATTGTGAACTTCTGTCACATGATTGATAGTGGCAATTCGGATCACCATGAATCTATGTTGTGGGTCTACTCGATCTGTAATATTGAAATTATGGGCATCAGACTGTTCTGTTATTTCTCCTAAGTTTCTTGGATTTATTTCATCTTTTGTGTTTGTGTTAAATTGAGTAATATTGCACATGTAGAGTTATTTCTCTCTATTTCTTGCTCTCATCCTTTGTAGGTCATGTGAATATAGTTCATTGTGGTATGAACTGAACTTTAGTCTATGAAGTAAGTTGTTTTTTTTTTTTTTGGTATGAACTGAACTTTAGTCTCTGAAATAAGTATATCCATCTTCTTTTGTTTCAATACTATGTTTTAGTCCAAAAACAGAGAAAGACCAAATACAGGTGTTTTAGTCCAAAAACAGACAAACACCAAATACAGTTAAGGTAGCAATCTTTTTGAACTTCAATTTGAACAGCTTATTGCTTTGTTTGTGTCATTAAATCTACACCGTATGTCTCATTATTGCTTTGTTTCAGCTTGACTTTATGTTAAAAAGAAAAATTAGATACGTAAATTAAAAACACTGCAGGTTGAAAAGTCATGTTCAGTTTATGCCTTTAGTGTTTCACATCTATTCTCTCCATTAACATTGGAATGTAATTTTTATTTATGCCTTTCGATGGAGATGACCCATTTCAGGGTAATTAGTCTGCTTTAGTTGTGTATCCTCCGTCTCTTTCAGATCACCTAGGATTGTTATAACTATAAAATTCTATTAATGCACATATATATAAACAGTTGTACAACTAAGTGCTAATGTATTAGGAAATATTTTCACAGTAGTAGTTGTTTCCATATTATACAATACACTTTTCCTTATGTACTTTTCTGTAACATCTATTGTGAGATCTTAACATCTCTGCCTTCCACCTTCTGCAGTTTAATCAAGATGTGATCAGACCAATCACTACTTACCATCGCACGTCCTCTGTTGAAAATTGAAATTTTAAAATCAAAGGACAAACAAGTTCCCAGTTTGTTCATCCAAAAGTACCTGATGAAGAAGTTGAATCTTTCTTACAAAAATGAGGTAATTAACTTCTTGTATTTTTGGCAATTTAGTAATCAATAAATATGATTAACATTTATTTACAATCCTACCTATTGTGATTTAAGTGCTGAAAAATTATGTAGGAGCATGAATTCCTGTAGTTTATTATTCTGTTAGATGTAGTGTGGTCCTTGTACTTTTAGGACTTAGTTTTCCATGCCAAAATATTATCAGTGCAACGCCAAAAATAGTTCGCGTCTCGAATTGAATCAACGCCAAAAATAGTTCAGATCTCCAGTTGGAATGAATTACTGATGTAAAAAGTTGCTTGCGAAGCAGGTTGCCGTCGCAACATCTTGCTTCAAAGCACTGGAAACTCCTTAAGCAAAATTATACGTATTGGGTTATCTGATCAATTTTTAGTAATTCTTCGTTTATTAAAACATATGCAATTCACGCTCTCTGTTTCAATGGTGTTTGGATTTGATAACTTTTTCAGAAATCAAAATTCTTCCCCAATTGCCACAAACTGATGCTATTGATCTTTTTTGATATGACATGTACCAATGTTTTTCTAAATTCTGTAAGAACATGAAGTTGGATCAC
>NW_006239411.1:377758-382733 GCF_000226075.1 Solanum tuberosum | reverse complement strand
TTTTGTGGACAATGATATGTAGGTAGAGTTCAATATCACAATATGGATTGGAATGTTAATAAGAGATTTTATTACTCCCTCCATTTCATTTATTTGTTTTACTTTCCTTTTTATTCCGTCTCCTTTTTGATAACTCTTTATTATCAATTTTCCACGTGATATGTTTAAGATCAACAAGATTAAAAGATAGTTCATATATTCTGCCTATCTTTAATTTAAGACCATACGATTCAAAACTCTTTTTTACTCTTTAAAACTGCGTCAAATTAAAATCAAACAAAAAAAATGAAAAAGAGGGAGTAATATTTTTAGACAATTATTTTACTCTTCCTTGTTAATCTCTGATAAAAGAAATAGATGCAACAACTTCTCTTAACCATTGACTATCCTTACTGCTCCCTCGCCGATAAATGGCTTGCCTCTTCTCCAACAAATCACTACTGGTACTTATACTAAATTTCAAACTTCCGTTTCCAAAATTTATCTTTAATGTTGAAAATTCTCAATTTTGACAGTCATCTGCATTCACTCTTAAAGAAATAATTGGGTATTGAGTTATAAAGAAAATTCTTAACTTAAGATATCCTGTATAACAATAGATATATTTCACTATTTATGTATCTATCCTATAATTCTTTTCTTTTGTAGTCAAAACTTATGCAATAACCGCCACCATTCTTTTTGTCGTTTTACTCCTTAAATCCCTAAGGGAACTGGATGGTTTACTTACACAAAGCCAAAGAATAGAGACTTTGTACAATTGCGGAATCTGCTTGACTCTTTTAATGTCGTTGATACTTCGCTTATAACTAAACAGAACCAACAGAAGGTGCAACAATCGAGGGTTAAAAGAACAGATAGGAAATGTCATTTATTTATTAAATTCTTGCTCTTAACATTCTTCCCCTAGACCATTTTCTTAGGTTTCCCTAAACTATTAGTCTATGTGTAAGGCTAAACAAGTTCGTTACATTTTATTTATGTGCATTTATCAAACACTTCATGCAATTTTGACTTAAAATAACATAATATTGAATTGTTATTTGGATGCTCAGTTTTCAAACATATGGTTCTGCAGATACAGTTTATGGAACTTATTTTTGGATTTATTTTTAAAATTTAGTACTACCATCATATTTTACAAGTCTCAATTGGATGCGTTATTATAGTTTTCCTTTTCTTTTTTGAGAAAAAAATTGACTTATTGATCTCTAGCTTTCTTTTTACCACTTCGTTTTGTATGAAGGCAGCTACACAAGATTAGAAATGATTATATTTGAGAAAGTACAAGTGACCTAAAAATACATTGATTATGTGTTGTTATGCTGATCAAAATATTTTAAACAAAATGAGATAAGATTGAAAATTACATTAAGATTGGTTCAAGATATGTACAATTGTTTACATAGTCTCTGCCTATATTTAAACTTTGGTAGACTTCTTATATAGAAAATATCTCATAGAAATTCTATAGAGTCCAAGACTAGGCAGATATTGTCAGATCACTCAATTAGACAGAGCTACATTAGACTTGACAAACGCCTAAGTATCTAATATATTTGTTTCGTAACATATTTATTGCATTGTGCCAGATCTTATTGTGACAATGAGGAATAATTTCTTAAGAATTGTGTATCGTTTTTGTTTTTGATGTGATAACATAAATGTATGGTCCTAAGGAATACAACTATTATGCTTCAAAACAACTAATGTGTAATATTATAGTGTCATGATAGAAGGCTAATGAGCTGGAGGTATCGTTAAAGAGTATTTTGAAAGTATGGCATGTATATCGTGAGAATATAACTATCCGTAGAGGTTTTGTGGCCTCACAACTGAGATCTAGCAATGCATTTTACGCATAGATCATTGGTGTTGGAGGTATGTTAGGTTGTGTAGAACAAAATTTGCTCCCTTTTTTTTTCATTGCAGGAAATTGAGACATTGGCTTTGAAGAGCTAAGCTCTCTCTTTTGTTAGGTCTTCTCTTCAATGTTGTAGAATATATATATATATATATATTTGGATACATTAGGCAATTCTATTGTTTCTTGCTCCATTTTTAAATAAATAGTGTCAACTATAGAAGTCGGCATAAGAGGGTTATATTTTTAGTTCATAATTACCATACCACTACAGTCTACAAACTCTTTTAAGTTTCTTTGCTTGAATGTTGGTCTATATGGAAAACGTACCAAAATAATAGACATTTTTACTATTGTAAAAATACTAATGTCTCACCCTAGACACATGACGTCTCCAAGATATGTTTTGTCTCTTTGATTTGGACCTCCATTCATTTTCATTAGGTGACAAAATTCTAACCAAATTTATCATTCTTATATTGTTTAACGGTGGTAAATAGTATGAACCATGGGGATGGTAATCTCTTTGATGTTTTGAATGGATTTGCATTGTGTCTTACCAGCTTCCTGTACAGTCTGTTCCTGCTTAATTTACTCTCGAAAGAAAAATGTTGTACAGGTTGTTGCAGTTCCGATATACCCTTAGAAAAACGTATAGTAGAAATTAGATTGTTGTATTTTATACTCATTTTTCATCTATATATAAAAACTATAACTTTCACATTTTTCTTTATTCCAGGTTACACGAAGACATTTGATTCAGTCCCTGCTCTGAGGAAAGCAGTTATATTAGGCTACAACCCTATTAGACCTTGGATGTCTGTAGTTTACAGGTATGCCATTACAACTAATCGTGTTTCTTCGAAAATAGCCATATTTTATAATTTCTATGGCTTCTTGAAACAACTTCTTCATTTGTATGCCTATTTTGAATTTTGATTTAGGTGGCTCTATGATTTCAATTCTCGTGAGTACTTTTACGATGGTTTATCATATGGCACCCAACATACCCTTCAAAACTTCTGATGATATCTCCAATGAAATTAAACTACATTTTCAATTATCCTTTTCTTTGACATTTTGATGACAAACACCATAAAGTTTAACCGTCTGATTATGAAATGAAAGTATTCCATCGAGGTGCACAAGGTCATGGTCATGTATTATGTTAAGTCCTTTAACCTAGAAGATGAAAATAGATGAGTGTTTTCCTTTATCTCGATTAATGCCTCAACTTTCTGGACAACACCATCAATATAAACCCTAAAAAGATATCACCCTTGGTTCTCTCTTGATTTACCAGAGATAGTTCATCTGCTAAGTATGTTTTGGTAAAGCACAATAAAACCTTGCCCAAATATTCATCTCGCTTATAGCTCACTCAATTGTTGCATCAACAATTTGGATTGTATTTTTATCATATTTATGTGCTTTGCAGGTTCACTATAGAAACCAAGTTCGAGCTCTCTTTCTCCTATATAAAATAACCGCAATGAATCATTATTGTTGCAATATGTTTTGTTGTATATTCTATGCTAAGCTCCGTCCAACTGCTATGAATTCTTCCAAAGTAAGCAGAGTTATTGTCATTCCCTTATCTTGCTTTGTTATATATAGTAACATACAACAAGAGGCCTTTTCTGATTTTCACGTTTTAGTGTTGTTCATCTTCATTTCACCCGTAAAAGCAAGGTATAAAGGTTGAAATGAATTTCAAAATGATAAATCAGCAGTTCCCTACATAGTTGGATGGGGCACAAGAAAAGGAAATGTATACGAGGCAGAAACTTTTGTCATAATTGATGATGTTAGACTTTTGTAATTTTAAAATCAGATGCACATCTGAATAAAATATGGTCTTGATGTTTTGGGGATGCCATTAATGTAGCTGATTGTTAAGTGGATAAATTTCATGTAATGAGGAATTCTGAGAAATCATTTTCTTTTGTAATCAAGATTTTAACCTGATAATGTTGGTAGCATATATTTGTACTACACGTTATTGTGCTCTTATTAGCAAATTTCCTCCGGAATGTTATCTGTATAATCACTTGTGTAGTATTTATCAAAAAGAGACCGTCCTATTGCATGGTTGCAGTGATTCTTTAGGATTGCCGTTTTCCTTACTTTTTTAACAGGCTATGAGAGACAATTTCTTTTCAGCTTCTTCTTAGATATGCAAATGGCGTAATTTCTCCGGTTTATTGATTGTTTTGGCATAGAAGGATGATGAGATTGTTAGTATACAGATGTTGCTAGCTTTTACTCAGCAGTCAAAAGGACAGAAGTCTCCGCAAAATGTAACCGATCAACAGATTCTTCAAAGGTGGGACACCATTCCTGTCTTTGTGGTTGATCTGAATCATACTACATCCGGTAGAAAATGATTAAAACAGATTTCTTTTATGTTATTGTTATTGTTCTCTTGCAATTGAACAAAAAGTTAGATCTTCTCTCATCTCTAGATTTAAAAGTTAAAGTAGATGTTCCATTAAAAGAATATTCCTTTATAACACGCATCGAAAGATCAACAACAAGTGGTAACACTGAGTCTGCATACAAGTCATTCTTCACATTAGATCAATTGCCAAATTATAAAAATGTAACCTCACAAGGTACTATAAAGAGATAACAGGGAGGTGTATATTATCTTTTATGAGAAAAAGAAGCTTATAAGAGCATTAGTATACAAGCTTTATTGGTTTTTTTTCAACGAAAAGAAAACAGAGAGCAAAAGAGGGGATTTTTAATTATCCAAAAAAGGGAATGATGGGACCAAAGTCGGCAATAGCAGTTTTGAGTCTCACTATTAAATGCACTTTTACTGAACAAACAAAAACAATGCAACCATATAAAACTCTTCATTAATATATTACCCGTGTCAACACCGCTTTATTTTTTAAAAATCATATAACTAATTTGATTTACACTCCAAAATTCATAGGTGTCACATAATTTAGACATTAATTCTTCATTACTCAATATATGTAATTATATCAATGACATATAAATTGAAATAAAAAATTTACATATTATATTTGAAAATCACGTAATAGTACTATAAGGTATAATAGTTAACAACTTAACATATTTTAAAATTTTAGTTGACTC
>NW_006239411.1:375437-376778 GCF_000226075.1 Solanum tuberosum | reverse complement strand
GAGGCAGAAACTTTTGTCATAATTGATGATGTTAGACTTTTGTAATTTTAAAATCAGATGCACATCTGAATAAAATATGGTCTTGATGTTTTGGGGATGCCATTAATGTAGCTGATTGTTAAGTGGATAAATTTCATGTAATGAGGAATTCTGAGAAATCATTTTCTTTTGTAATCAAGATTTTAACCTGATAATGTTGGTAGCATATATTTGTACTACACGTTATTGTGCTCTTATTAGCAAATTTCCTCCGGAATGTTATCTGTATAATCACTTGTGTAGTATTTATCAAAAAGAGACCGTCCTATTGCATGGTTGCAGTGATTCTTTAGGATTGCCGTTTTCCTTACTTTTTTAACAGGCTATGAGAGACAATTTCTTTTCAGCTTCTTCTTAGATATGCAAATGGCGTAATTTCTCCGGTTTATTGATTGTTTTGGCATAGAAGGATGATGAGATTGTTAGTATACAGATGTTGCTAGCTTTTACTGAGCAGTCAAAAGGACAGAAGTCTCCGCAAAATGTAACCGATCAACAGATTCTTCAAAGGTGGGACACCATTCCTGTCTTTGTGGTTGATCTGAATCATACTACATCCGGTAGAAAATGATTAAAACAGATTCCTTTTATGTTATTGTTATTGTTCTCTTGCAATTGAACAAAAAGTTAGATCTTCTCTCATCTCTAAATCTAAAAGTTAAAGTAGATGTTCCATTAAAAGAATATTCCTTTATAACACGCATCGAAAGATCAACAACAAGTGGTAAGGTAATGAATACACTGAGGCTGCATGCAAGTCCCTCTTCACATTAGATCAACTGCCAAATTATAAAAATGTAACCTCACAAGGTACTATAAAGAGATAACAGGGAGGTGTATAATATCTTTTATGAGAAAAAGAAGCTTATAAGAGCATTAGTATACAAGCTTTATTGGTTTTTTTTCAACGAAAAGAAAACAGAGAGCAAAAGAGGGGATTTTTAATTATCCAAAAAAGGGAATGATGGGACCAAAGTCGGCAATAGCAGTTTTGAGTCTCACTATTAAATGCACTTTACTGAACAACAAAACAATGCAACCATATAAAACTCTTCATTAATATATTACCCGTGTCAACACCGCTTATTTTTTAAAAATCATATAACTAATTTGATTTACATTCCAAAATTCATAGGTGTCACATAATTTAGACATTAATTCTTCATTACTCAATATATGTAATTATATCAATGACATATAAATTGAAATAAAAAATTTACATATTATATTTGAAAATCACGTAATAGTACTATAAGGTATAATAGTTAACAACTTAACATATTTTAAAATTTTAGTTGACTC
>NW_006239411.1:373484-374833 GCF_000226075.1 Solanum tuberosum | reverse complement strand
TTTTAGTTGGCTCTCAAAATTCAATCGGTATTACAATAATTAAAACATAGAAATTAACATAGATTAGACTCCTGCTAACATTTATGTTTCCTTTTTTAAAAAATTCCCTTTTATACTTTATATAAATAAATTTTTTATGTAAAAAGTATTATAAATTATAATAATTAATAGCTTAAAATATTTTAAAAAACATATAAAAAGTTTTTGTTAACTTTCAAAAATTTCATCTATACTACATAAATTGGGAGAAATATAGATATATAGATATTTTAAGTTGCTAATAATTGCGAGTTATAGTACGTTTTATGTCAATTTTATATATATTACTCGCTTTGTCCTGATTTATGTAATACAAATGAAATTTCAAAAGTCAATGAATTTTTTATTAGTTTTTTTTAAAAATTAACTTGTTATTTATTGTGATTTTATAATATATTTATGTAAAACATACTCTAAATAAAAATAATTAGCAACTTTAAAATATATAAAAACATACTAAAAAATTGATTAACTTCAAAGTTTATATGTACCACATCAATTAAAACAGAAACAGTAATATATATTGGGCCCCGTGCTGGCACGGGGCAATTAAAATAAAAACAGTAATATATATTGGGCCCCGTGCTGGCACGGGGTCCCATATCTAGTATATATATATATAACAGAGGCCTATTGCCCCTAATTACCAGCACAAGTGCATTAATCACTTAACTTACAATTTCCCCCCCTACTTTTAGATAGATCATAGATGAGTGCAAGTGCATACATGTTTAAAGTCATAAGATTAACGGACAATTTGATATATTTGACATAATTTTAATTTAAGATCACAAAATTAAAAAAATCTTCTTTATTTTTGTAAACTTTATGCTAAGTTCAAAATTGTTTTGTACCTACTTATAATATCAATGTAGCGTTGTTTTGACTGAACATAAAGTTTAAAAATTTTGAGGAGCAAATACATTTTTTTCAAATTTGTAAAAGCATATGTGTCATTATTTTAATAAAGAATATATTCGTTTTAAATTACAAAATTAATAGATATATTTATGCATTTTTCTCTTAGATTTATTAGAGTTTATGGGCCTTGTAGACTGTAGTACCCAACTATTCTTCTTCTTTTAATGGCTATGAAGTTCAGACTTGAGCTATGCCAATTTCAGATATTTAGATATGAATGGTTAATGACTTATCAACTAGAATAGTAGCTCACTTATGTCCATTTTAAATTAATAACCCTATTTTCTAGGGCTTCTTACGTAATTGTACAGGTGACAAAAAGTTTTTTCAACAAAAATGGTTGTGTGTGTGTATATATATATATATATATAAATATATATATATATATA
>NW_006239411.1:280027-372189 GCF_000226075.1 Solanum tuberosum | reverse complement strand
TATCAAGATCATGGCCATTTATACCTATATATATATATATATATAAATGCATGATCTATTCGAAATAACACAATTGTGTCTATCATTTTATTATTTTTTTAGAAAAATACACTTGTCTTTAGGCAAATGGTTAAGAAAAGGCCATACAGAACAATGATCTATTTGGAAGAGTTAAGAAATAAAATTATGGTAATTTTAAAAAGTTGTAGTCATTAACATGGAATACACGTGCAACGCACGTGTTTAGAAACTAGTATATATATATATATCAAAGCACTTTTTGTAACTCTCAGAAGACATTCCTTTTGAACTGGAAAGTACTAGCATGCTATCCTTATTGTTCAAAGGTTCAGTAAAAGAAAACATATTTAGAAAAAGAAATTTCATTCTTGAAAGTGAGATGGGAGGTTTTGGAGCTCTTTAACATACATTAGCCGATGTAATCCATTGGTCCATAAGGTTCGAACCACTCAGCCCAAAGACCCTTTTTCCTTTTAGGGTTCCATCCCATGTCCTTGCATAGTTGGTCATTGTACCAAATGTGCAATGCTCCGATGCATGATCTCCTGTAGTACTTCCTGTAAGAGTATCTCTTCTTGTATTTATCCCATTCTGCTATGTCTTTCTCCATCACCTTAATGCTTGGTAGCATAAATTTTCCATCAAGAAGCTCTCCCAGCCATCGACACCTTATTTCCGAGGTGTGTAGATTAGATATGCTTTCTGAGAATCCAATTATTGCCAGTTGTGGAATCCGGGGATGAATGCATTCCCTGATAAATATAATTATTTCCATATGAGATATATATATATATATGTATAAATGCTTCCAAAAGTATTCTTTTACTCACCTATAGAGGGGAGCTGCAGCAGAATCATCTGAGCCTGCTATGAATTCCTGATATTTTTTCGATTGAAATATATGCTTGAGATAATCAAGTCCGTTGAAGCCAGTAGCTAGTATGACTAAGTCGGATTTAATGGGTTCAGTAGCATGACCCTCGAGCACAATACCTTCTTTTGAGAATCCAAAACTCTCTACTTTCTTGATGAGCTTGATACTTCCTTCCTCTACTCTCTCATAGAAGCCCTCTGGCACTAAAGAAACTGAACAGGAACTCAATTCATTTAAGAAACTATGCTCGGGAACCATTCCATGTTTTGCAAGCTGGTGTTTGTGTTTTATGTAACTTCCTATATATTTTGAAAAGGCCCACCTCTGTCAAAAATATATATATTTAGTTTTGTGAGAGAGGAAGAGAATTCAAATTAATGAGTGAGGAAATTAAAGAAAAATACTCCTTACTAATGGTGAAAGAATTGTGGCGAGTAGACTTTGAAGAAAGCCTTCACCGGGTTTATGAACCATAAGTTCAGAGAATCGATTTAGGAATAGATATCCCAAATTGAGTCCCCATGGGAAATAATCGGGAAGGTTCCAATGTGGTGTCCTGATTAGTACTGTGCATGGACGTTCAACCCCTGCATTACATAACTTTAATACATTACTAGTGCAAAAAGCAGCAGCGCATTACATAACTATAATACATTACTAGTGCAAAAAGCAGCAGCCCAAGAGAAAGAGGTAGAATTAACTTACCATTAACTGTGGAGCACTCCATGGCAATGTCCATTCCTGATTTTTGGAATCCTACGACGGCAACTTGTTTTCCTTTGACAAAGTTGGTTGCAGTTGAGGAGTCCATCTTTGAATAATCCATCGAATGGATTACTTCACCCTCAAAAGCTTCAGGGCCTTTGTTTTGAGGGAATTCAGGCATGTTTGGGACTTGACTGAACCTTCCCACACAAACTACTACGAAATCAACTTGGTATATCTGCATGCAAAATTAATACCCACAACTATATAATTTCTATAAACTGTTAATTATATATCTAGAAGACAACCAGGGGCGGATCTAGAGGATACCAAGGGGTTTGGTTTTGTGTTCACCATAAAAATTGGGGAGAATTTTCTTTTGAGCCCGTTGATTAACTATCCTTTAAATAAAAGACATTGAGAAATGCCAAACGGATAAGTAAGTATTAACCATTTTCTTTTGTTTGATCAGAGAAATGTGGGCAGGAAGAAAGAATATTTAAGCGGGCATTCACCATTTTTTTTGGGTCAGAATTTTCTTACCTTTTGCAAACAAACACTAACAATTTTTTTCTTAAACTCAACTCTATGAGATAAATATTTTTTGGCAGAGATTATTAGCAACTTTAAATAGGTGAAAGTTGAAATTACATTTTTTTTTCTTCCATAAAACACAAAATTTTGTTTTTTACAAAAGCTTATATTAGATTGAGAGATGTTGCTACCATAATTACCTGTATCTGTGGGGATATGGTTCGAGTGTCCTGTACAGTGACGTTCCACTTTCCTTTTCCGCCCCACAAATTCCATTCTCCGTCTCCACTAATTGATGAGTCTTCAAAGTTGAGGCTCAACACTTTGCTATTGAAGTGAATGTGGGTGAACAAATCAAAGTGACGTGCGTACGATTCAATGTACTCAAGCACCATTTGTTGGTCAGGAAACACTTGGGTTACTGAATCGGGCCATGGAAAATCAGAAAACTGGTATACGGGTTTTGGTGTCTGCAGCTTAGTGCTCCCAATTGTCTTAGTCCAAACACCCCCAATGCTACTCTCCGACTCGAACACAATTGGATCAAATCCTTTGGAAATGCAGTATTTGCACGCTAACAGGCCGCTGATTCCACCTCCAATTATTGCTATCACCTCCTTCTTTCTGCCCTCAAAATGTGCCATTGTCTCCTTTGTTCTTTTCTGTAATAATAATGATTGATAGATAGATAGTATACAGCTACAGAGCTTTAATATATAAATTCTGTCCCCCTCTATTATTTAATTATATGAGATTTCTTTATAATTAATAATACATAAGTATTATTCTCCATTATGAACTAATGCATGCATTAGGTGTGTCTATTAGTACTATCTTGTTTGATACATTTTTTTATGCCATGTATAACTAATGCAAACATTAGTTATACACTCTATTGTGTATTACTAATACCAAGTAATTCTAGGTATTAGTAATACATAACATTTTAACACTTGCATTAGATTAAATAATTACAAATCTACCCTCAAAGCCTTTTTAAAACATTTCCTAGCATTTTCTCACAACTCTAGAATCTTTTCATTTTCTTTCTTTGTCATATATTTTTATTTTTATTTTTTTTCAGTGTTTTTTTATTTATTGGTGTCTTAATAGGTCTTTTTTTTCGGGAGGATTTAATTTAATTTTATTTAATAAAAAGGCCTGCCCCACTATTGATAAAAAAAAAAAAAGAACTACTGTGTTTGTAAGGTTTCAAGTTAAAGAAACAATTTTTCCTCCGTTTTCCAGCCTCTATAAAAGGTAAGATACATGCAAGCGGCTAAACGGGCTACCACAAGTTAAATTCCTTTTGAGCTTGAGAAGTTTTTAATGGTGGATAAGTTCCATTTTAATAGGCTTTATGGCCTCTTAAGTGTATTTTTAAAATTTTAATTTCAATACAGTTTAATCAAATTTTTTACTATTGTGGCAATAAATTTGATAAAAAAAATTTTGCCAACTTTTCACAAAAATATTTTGACGCAATAGTATAACTATTTAATATTATTTTTGAAAAAAAGAAAAAGAGAAGAAGAGTTAATAATGTTTTAGCAAAGAATTTTTGCAAAGGAAGTGTAAAAATAAATAAAGTGTGAAGGGTACTTTTGTAAACATATATTTTAAAATAGAAATTATGCAAGATTTGTTATTTCTAATACATCAAACCAAATAGTGTATAACAAATAATGCTTGCATATAACTAATACAAGCATTACTAGTGCAAGCACTACTAATGCACCCTATTTTGCATTATTCTTATACACTCTACCAAAAGACCCCTAAATGTCTGCATTACAATTTTTTTCTATATTGTTAACTAGTACTAGTATATTACTGTCTCTGTATTACAATCTAACCTAACGTTATTATTAAATGATTGTAGCAGGTTAACATGGTAGAGTAGGTTCCAATTGTGTGTATATATATTGCCACCAAATTTCTAAATTAATACTTCATTACTTAACGTGGTTCATGCCAACTATCTCTCCGTGTGCAAGTTGATTGATTTTTTATTTCGGTAGGATGAAATATCAGTAAAACTCAAAATCATAGAGTCGCATCTGAAGAGATTTGACTTTATACTAACTGCAAATACGGAGATAAAAAAAAAATTAACCCATCATGATATCAGACAGTAAATAATAAAATACGACAGAGGTTGGGACTGCCATCTCCGGGTCGGGATGGGGAAAAGGATGGAGTGGTGCTTTGAGGATAGATAACTGTATTTACGCACCGGTCTCATAAACCAGTGCAAAAGAAGCAGCTACTAATAATGAAAAAATATTATGGCTAATTGAATACTTATGAATGCATTTTACTATGAAAACAAACTGCCTTCTTTTGTTCACCCAAAACAAACAGAAAGCAGGCATCTATTCTCTAATGGGGCTCATATTGCAGGTTTTAAGCTGTTCCTCGACACATGTGGCTCTTCCAGAATACTGATTTTGAAAAGCCAGCAGTGCATGCATATTTAAGTTTTGAAGTCAAGCTGTTCCAATCATCCAGCTTTACAAAGAAAAAAATAAAACATGTTTTTACTGCAAGTGTGTCTAAGCAAATAAGATAGACAATAACAGGAACGAGAAAAGCTACTTAAACTACCACAAAACTGTAGGAATACAAAGAAACCACCTTGGACAGTGAGGGATGGTATGCAAACAGTTCCAAGTACATCAACTAAAGAACAACGGTATAAACCAACTCCACACAAGTTTGAACTTATATATGAATTCTTCTATATTTTAACGATCACTATGCATCAGGGTCAAATATCACAATGTTAAGAATAGGGTCAACAAACTCTTCTTCGAGAACTCAACATACTATTACGTGCAAGTGTATGATTTGCTCATGTAGCTTGATGAAGTCCACACAGTCAATACTGAACAACAAAGGGTTTCCTTAAGGGATTGTACACAAATCGCAACTGCATTAATGGGCTGGTGTTGTGACACTAGTTCCCAATCCCATCTTCTGCCCCAGCAGTGCAAGCTGCTCGATGAACTCACCTCCTGTAAGAATTTCTGTCGTCCCGTATATAACATGCTTAACTGGCTGTTGACGATTGGCTAGCTCTTGCAAGCTTCCATACTCCACATAGTTACCACCACCTATCATAAAGACAATAGCTTCTTTAAATGGTCCTTTCAGGTGACTGCTGCTCATCCCGGAGCTTGACTTGGGTGCACGAGGATCAAAAATAATATAAGAATCAATTTCTGGATTGGGTTTCCCCTCCATTAATGCTTCTACTGTTCTTGACAAAGCCAACTGATGATCACTGGATAGTAGATTTTTGACACCTGCAGTTACAGCACTGATTGACTGCCCATAGAGCTTTTCAGCCCAATCAACAATGTTGCTCCTACTCGCAGAATTTGCTGATGCTAAAGAGACATTCAATGATTTTATCTTCTTTACATACTGAAATGCTGTGGTATCAACCTCAGACTCCCTAAGTGCTGTTTCAATCATTTCAACTTCTGATTGAGGTAAGCTTTCAGTTGAGATAAGATACATGATAGCAAACCGCAGCTTATCCACCTTAGTCCCTTTTCCCTTGAGAGCTCCGATGAGCTCACTGCGATCAATGACACCTCTTACCATCATATCATTCTCCTTTTTGGCATACGAATCAAGGGACCTCTCCTTGATCTCACCTAACAATGCTGTAGCAATATTGGTGTGCTTATCAATGACTTGTTTTCTCTCTGTCAACTCAGGCAGGGAATTTACTGCATTCATCAAATGCTTGGTATTGCCAACCAAGTCTGTCCCATCAAACTCAGCCCCTGAGTTCCCACCAGTTCGTTTATTTACCTCCTCCACATCCTTCTTATACTTGTTCAACTGAGCTTCTATCTCCAAAGCAACCTCTGGAAACTCCAACGACCAATTTGCCACCCAGAATGGATCAGATCTGTCCAACTCAAATGATTTCATCCCACTTTTCTCTCCCTGCACACTCAACCTGTTCAATCTCAAACCAAGCACATCATGAACAAGTGGTCTATACCTAAAATCATGTTGTATAGCTACTGACAACTCAAAGTTCCTATCGAATAAACACAAAATTGGCCTCTGAAATGAGCTAGTGAAATTCCCAGCCTCAGAGAATAAATTGTTTTTAGCTAACAGATGGTCTCTCAAACGCTGATCCAACAGGGATGCCACCATCTCAGCAGGCCCACCACGGGGACACCTGATGATAGGGACAACAGCAAGAGTAGCCAACACACAAAATAAGCCACTGACAATCTTTTCAATGATCTCTTCAATTTCTTTATCCCCAGCAGAGGGATCATTCAGTTGAAGATAACAGTTCTTGTAGGCAAGTGAGAACAAATTATCCTCAAGCGTGACAAACTCCAAGTACTGATCATGCACTTTAGAGATCCTTTCAATCGAGTCAGAATTAATCGTGCCTGGAGCAGAAACAAGTCATGCAGTGGTTAGTATTTCGAATATCCACCCAGCACCACCCAGAAAATTGCATTAACTATTAATTTTTTCAAGTTCATATCAATCAATTGTCATCTCTACATAGATCTAAGCACCTCTTTATGCAGTGGGATAAAAAATTATCTTTTTTTTTAAAAATGGATTGAAGTAGTAGATCATTTTAGCCCTTACCCCCCTCCGAGGAAAAATTGGACAAGCTAGGGTGAGTAAAACAGTATTCAATATTGCTCATCCCTCTATTTGGGTACATTTCATTCCAGTATCAGCTATCATTTCAACCATAAAGTTTTGACAGAAAAAAAGAAAAAGAAAAATAGTGATGAAAGGAGAAGGCATATACTGCACCTGAAGCGAGATCTTCGAGCAAGGGCCTGGGAATAGAAGAGGAGAAGTTCAAATGGAAGGAATCATAAAGAGACTTGGAGGCATCAGCAACGATACGCTGTACATTAAGATGGGTGGGTTGGACGAAGTAGACAGCAGGAACATCATGGACGGGCTTGCGATCCTTATCGATAAGGAAGTAGAGGGTAACGCCGTGTTTACGGAGGTCCTTGACGTGAATCAAAGGGGATAAAATGTCTTGGCAGAATCGATCGTAAATCAGGATCTTGTATACCTCCTCATTGGCAGTGGCACCGGCGTTCACCGGCTGGTTCAGATTTAACATCCGCGTAATACACTCTGCAATTCAACAAATTATTAGAAGATTCCTTCATAAAGTATAAGTGCAGAGATAGATCTAAAGAGAATTACCAGTTTGCTTTTGACGAAGATTTAGCGCCATTGTTGTCACAATTAATTACTCTTTAGGAGGAAATGGGTGAGGGGTTTGTAGTTTGTAGATCTCATCTCATAGCTTGTTCCTTGCGCCAAACATATTGTACTGCTTAATTTTTCCGGGTCGAAAGAATGATTGACCCGGATCCGCTTACCTGATTTAGCTTGTTCATTGTGCATAGTTTATTGTACATTGAAAGAAGAGAACGACGTCGTGCGGATGGCTTATTAGTTATTACTATAACATAACTACCACTCAATAGTAGGCAAGGCTAGGTTGTGAAGAATGGCGGGGGAAGGTGGCGTTACGTTTGTGCAGAACAGATATTGGGTGGTGAGGCATGGCAAAAGCATTCCCAATGAAATGGGTCTCGTCGTTTCCTCCATGGTTTCCTTCTTTTCTCTTAATCATTTTGTTTTTCATATAAATATGCATTCTACACACTATCATCTATGCTTCTTTTATACTCCGTGTTGCGAGTTGCTTTAATATTATTCCACTGCCTTCATTCAGCATGATTAGGGCATACTTATAATACATTTGTATGTTTCTATCTCACTATACTGGCCTTAGAGAATGAATATACCTTAACTTCACCTTCTCATTGTTCAGAGATTTGAAGCTCAGCTTGATAGATGGAAGCTTCTTTTTCAAAATTGAATTCTTCCTTTACCTATCATAAAAAGGAAGCTTAATCTTCTTGATAAGTTACCTGTTTGTTGACTGACTACTCATTCTAGAGAGATATAGTAAGTATGATAAGCTAATACTTCCTATTTCCTATGTTACTTGACCCACTTTTCTTCCAGTTTACTCCACTCACTCTTCTTTTTGTTCTAAAATTACCTTTTATGTTATCTTTGAATATGATGTACTATCTCTTCCCCACTTTTCATACATCTAACTACAACTCCATATGTACTTCATAGCAAGTCCCATTTAAGAACAAATATAAACATTCTTCTATTTGTTCCACTGTTTAATCTGGTAATGTTAGTATTAACAGATGGTTTACCTGAAGAGGAAATGCTCTAAAATAGGAATAATAGGATATCATTGAAGTCTGCATTTCTTCTTCTAGGAAAACTAGCTAGCTGTAAGAGAATCTAATCCTTGGGGAGGTTTCAGAGTTGGCTGAAATTATTCTTCCACTTGTTAAATCTAAATTACTGAAAGGAGCTGTGACCTTTACAGGAAAATGGAAAACTTGAACAATATAAGTTGACTCCCGAAGGAATCAAACAAGCAAAATTGGCTGGAGAGTCATTCCTAAAGGTTGGTATTCACATTGAACTCATCTTTTTGTTTCCCAACATGGTCCTCGGCAGACATTTCATCGTTCAGATATTCCACCTATCTTATGTGTGGAGTTAAATAAACCATAATTGCCGTCGACTATTTCTTTCAGTCTTTCAGAAGTTATCTATTAACATTTGACTATATATGGTATTGTATGTCCTGGAATCCTATGACAGGTCTCTTTTTTATGGAACCTGCCAATGTAACCTTTTGGGATTTGAATGCCTCAATAGTAAGAAGCTTTGATGCTAGATCCATGTCAATTGTTCTTTTATGAGAACTATCATTTGATGTCTTGGTCTTTAAGTTAGCAATAAAGATAGCTAGCAGGAGATGATGACAGTATTGTGAGAAATACATGAGAAAAATATTATTGAATTGTCTATCTACATTATTACGCAAAGACCCTATTTATAGACACTACAATACAATCCTTTACCAAGTAAGATACTATTTACTATTCCTATTCCTATTCTAAAGTAGGATTATATATACCTATTCCTATTCTAACACTCCATGTGTTTAGTCTTCTCATGAAATACTGGATTTGATGCATAATGTCAATCAATCTCAATGTGCTTGGTCTTCTCATAAAATACTAAATTTAATGCATAATGTCGATAAAACACAAAGGGATAAAATTACAGTATTGAACTTCCCAAACAAGCTTGTTAAGACTGTTTTAGACCATAGAGTGACTTACGTAATCAATATACCATGCTACTAAACTCCCCCTGTGCAATGAAATTAGGTGGTTGCTCCATTTAGACTTCTTCACAATGCAACGGTCGTCGAAAAGTGCTCAAAATCTAGTATAAAGTATATGGATGCATCAATATTAAACAAAAAAGTCAGTGCAAAACTGATCGGAACATACTCATATGCCGGAGTATTAGATTTGATGGCTAAAAGTGGTCACAATCTAAGAAATAACATTATATGAGTAGGGTAGAAATGAGGACACAACCCAACTGGAAAATAGAAATTATATAGAAAAGGTCGGATTGACGGCACGACCCTATTGAGAAAGAGATCAGAATGATGACACGGCCCTACTGAAAAAGAGAAATTATATGGGTAGGGTCGGAATAATGACACGATCCTACTAGAAAATAGAAATTTTATGGATAGGGTTGGAATGATGGCACAACCCTACACAAATAAGAAAGTAGACACCAAAAAGAATGGTGCTATGCAAATCAAAAATGAAAAAGTAGTCACCGAAAAGATGGCACAGTGAGATATGAGAAAGTAGTCACTAGAATGATGCACGGTGCTACACAAATAAGATATGAAAAAAATAGTCCAAAAAATGCACTTTATGCAAATTAAATGTGAGAAAGTAGTCACCGGAAAGATGCACGGTGCTACGCAAATTAGATATGAGAAAATGATCACCGAAAAGATACACAGTGACTCAACTTTTGCTAACATAATCATTGATCATTTGGGCAGCATATATGGGTAATAGCCGCCTGCCGATAGCAGAAGCTCTTTGATTCTCTTGCAAGATCGTAGAGGCATTTTGATACAATGTGAGAAAAATATTATTGAATTGTCTATCTACATTATTATGCAAAGACCCTATTTATAGACTCTACAGTACAATCCTTTACCAAGTAAGATACTATTTACTATTCCTATTCCTATGCCAATTCTAAGTAAGATTATATATACCTATTCCTATTCTAACAGGTATAAACTACTAAAAACTCATATCACATTTGAACAGTCATTTCCTTTTCACTTCAGTGTCAATTGTGGATCAAGTTGGAGTAACTGTAGTGCTTGAAAGAAAACCTGCACATCACAGAGAAAGTGAACTAGTACACCGAGAGAGTGTTCATTGCTAATGAACGAATGAGTTCTATCTTCAGCGTAATGTGAATCTTAAGCAGAAAAAACAAGGCCTAAGCAAAAATGTCTAAGTAGCACAGGGGGAAGAGTGAAGCGCTTTCTGAAAGGACCATGCATGTGCTTCTATTCCCTTGAAATAATATCATGTGGAAGCTCAACTTTTTGTCAAAATAAATACTTTTTTCAGTTGCGAAATCATATCTCCTTGGAGGCTAGTGCCAGTAACAGAGTCTTCTGATGATTAGCACCTTGATGTATATGTTTCTGTCATCTGCCCTTCATTTAGAGAAAGTAAAGAGAGACTACCCTATGGTTCCTGATTCAGAGTAATTACGTATATGTTATTCTCTTTGGGCCAAAAAGAGTTCTATCTCTTCTTTATATAAGCTTAAGTTGTTGATGGTGTTTACAGGCAATATATTTTCTGATAACAGGTACTCAAAGAAGATAACATACCACTTGAAAATGTTCGAATTTGCTACTCTCCCTTCTCGAGAACCACTCATACAGCACAAGTGGTTGCATCAGTTCTAGATATTTCTTTTGAAGGACCACAGTGCATGGTAAGCCTATCTACCCATCACCTAGGACATATAGGCCGTCTTGCATCCTCCTTTTTTGTACTTTATTAATTTATTTGGTTGCTAGGTTGTATATAAGTGATTTTTAGCTTATCAAAAGAACAAAAAAAGTCGTGTTTAAGTTTTATCATAGTACTTTGTTTCCAGACATTCTTAAAATGATCAATTCATGAAGCTCTCTCAGATCACAATTATTGGAACATACATGACATGAATTGAGGTCAAAAGCAGCAAGGATCTATAGAAACAAGTAAAAGGGATTGTTACTTCATATGCTGAAATCTAGTTTTTCTCTATTGATATAAGTCATTCACTTGAGATATGGTCATTTAAATGAACTGTTTGGGCTATTTCTCTTTTTTCACCCTGTATCATTGCTTCCTTAAATGGAGTATCTCTAAATTTATATGGTTAAGCTGAACTGCTATGCACTTTTTCTTCTGAAGATGAATTTGATTTAGCTGTTCTTAACTTTTCATGTTTTATATCATTCTTTGCCTGATGGACTCGAGCCAATCACCAATAAGCTTACAAAGGGTTTTTAGTATTATGTAAGGATTCTTTGGGGCTCCATGTCCTTTTTCTCCCTGTCTTTTCTGTCTTGATGAGATGTTTTGTGTTATGATTTTGGCTTTAAGCTGAGTAGATTCTGTTGATAAGCTCTGAGTTAAGATAGTTTTGTTATAACAGGTTCTAGATGATCTTCGGGAGCGCTTCTTTGGTCCTTCTTATGAACTTAAATCTCATGATAAAGTAAGTTGTTTGTCTTCTGCATTTCAAAATCAAGTGGATGTAACACAATCTTAAACACCTTCAACTTGGCTTGTGGCTCTTGAATTGATTAATTATTTCTGATTTCAGTATCCTGATATATGGGCTCTAGATGAGAAGGATCCATTCATGCAGCCTGAAGGTGGAGAAAGTGTTGCAGATGTTGTGTCTAGACTCACGAATGCATTGATTAACATGGAGACACAATTTCAAGGGTATTTATTATGCTTTTACCTCCAAAATTTATCATGTCAAGTAGGAGTATTTTAGTGTAAAGGAAGTCGCTATGTAAAGTGATAATGGAGTTTACCTATTCACTTTTACATAGTTAAGCTTTTAATTGTATTGTCATTATATCTGATGGACATATAAATTATAATTGTGATTTGGACACTTCAATTGCAGATGCACAGTATTGGTGGTCAGCCATGGTGACCCTCTGCAAATTTTCCAGACTATTCTGAATGCAGCTAAGGATAACAATGGATCCTGTGAAAATGACTTGGCCTCAAGAATACAGGCAGTCAAAATCCCTTCCGTTCTCTCACAGCACCGAAAGTTTGCTCTACAAACAGGAGAATTGCGTTCAGTAGTTTAATCCACAGCTTGAACTGCACATTCTGAAACATTCTTTCAGCTCATGCTGTTATTCTTCTGTATACAATCTGAATCGCCCCTTACTAGTTTATCTGTCTCTAGGGAGAATAATTTGGTCTTATAAACAATATTAAACAGTAGTATTCAATTTGTCATCTCCTTTGTCAGGGGAGGTAAGCTGCTGTACTTGAGTACATTCTTAATAATTGGAGAGCTTTAATATGCTTTTTTTTTCTGATCTCCTTACCAAAGAGTCCTCAGTCAATGTGACGGGAAATTTATAGTTCTCTGCTTCCCTATGTATCATAACTAGGTCTGCTTTCAAGATGTATCTTCCCACTCTCGTGTAAAGGTTAGGGAAGCTAAGATGGAGATGATGCTAACGATCAGGTTATTGTTAAAAGATCCTTGAAGTAAAAGGCATTTTGTGTCCAAAATAACAATGGTTAGGCGTTTAACTTACTTGGTACTTAGTGCTGTTGGAATTTGTCTACTTGAAATGCCATTTTTTGCTACCAAAGAATCACTTGATACTAATGTTTGTAGTATTGACTCTATAATTATATTAACAACAAAATGTTATAACAAGAGATGTATCAACAGTACATGTATTAGATTATTACAAGGCGGTCCTTAAAACTATGTAATTTGTTAGTTAATCATATTCATTATGTTTCATTCGCCTTTTAATACTAATGTTTGTCTTATTGATTCTATAATTATAATTATAATAATAAAGGAGAACTGCAAGATTTCTTCATTTTTTATCTCATACTATAGTATAACTTACTGAAATTTTCCTCTTAAAATTATTGTTTATTTAACGTAATTAAAATTTGATAATTCAAAGTTTTATTTTATCAACCTAGTAATACAAAGTTGAATAAAGCATTAATACAAGCAAATGAGTTCCAAATAATGAATCCTTTGAAAGACCAGATTCAGGTTATAAATGTACATCATATATCAATATTTTAATGTGACCAACTGAATGTCTAAACAAATACAATAATTTAGTGATACTACATGCACCGTTTCATTCCTGATATAACTTGTACACACAACCAAATGACTCCTTAGTGCTCCCTCCAACCATTCACCGCTAACGCCTCTTTTCAAATCATTGCATTTTACAGAAATCGTACAAAGCATCTTACTCAATGCTATTATAGCAGCAATTGGAAACTGGATAGTGAGACAACGACCTCAGATTCGACAATTGGCAGCTGCGAATAAGAAAAGAGGAAGAATCAAAAAAAAAAAGTGCCATTAGAAAACGAGGCATGCTATGGATGACAACCCTTGACGCTGTAGGGAGAGATGCAAACAGATGGCTGTATCTTTAATTGAAAACTTATACTCACTCCATCACGAGAGGTGAATGTTTAATATTTCCTACATTCCCATACGAATCATTTCCTTTCTATTGTGTTTCTTCTCTTGGCACACTAACGGCAAAGGAGCATCATGCATATCTGTCAAGGACAGGGATGATGAAAAACTCCATTGGCATGTGAGACAATCCTATATTTTGGAAGGCCAACCTATTGAACCACTATGGTCATTTGCATGAATATCACAACCTTCAACTAACTAGTTTTTCATGGTTTCAAGCAGATGGTACATTTACAACACACACACACAAAAAAAATAAATGGGAAGACTTCTGGCATAGCCAATCAGTGGGGATTGTGGGTTCACCACTCAGATTGGATGAGTAAATGCTACCGAAAGCCACCTCTTCAAAAGAACCCTGAATGGGCTAATTGATGGAAGTCACCCATCTCTACTACAGATAACAATTAGTGAAATGCAAAATGAAAGGAGGCATCACAAAGATTAGAAGATAGTGAAAGGTAGTATGCCCTCTAAATACTCACTGCAGTATATAAATTGGTTAATATCAAGAGTCACTCGCCCTTGCTTGGTTGTGTCAAATGAATCAAAAAGGTTCCTGCAAAGATTGAGAAGATCATTAAAGATTTTTCTAAGAAATTCAACAATGAACTAACATCTGAGAACAATTACATTTGCAGCTCTACTGAATCACATTTTAGTCTCATCAAGAACTACAAATGTATTGATATGAATGTCTTAACTCAAACACTAAATTGATGTGTTAACCAAGAATCCTTCTTAGTTGCAAGACAGATGACAGTGACTCAATGTGAAAGCGCCAGATATAAATCATGAGGCCCTCTCAACATATTGATCATGAATATTATAAATGCAAGAAGAGACAACCTTTTCATGTAAATAAATATCTACTCACCGTGCAGACTGTACAAAGATACAAAGAGATATGAAGTCATCAAGCCTGAATTTTCCATTCTTATTCCTATCAAAACTCTGCACAATTTACCCAGAAAAGAATAATATCAGTTCAAACCAAGAGGACTAGAAAGAACTTCCACCCTCAGACCAATTGACATAGGTTGTTTCACGTAACATTCCACAGGCACATCTTAGTTACAAGTTTCAATATGTCATCCTGCGAGTAACCCTCCATCTGGAGTTCTGGACAACCAAATGGGCTGTCCCTGACAGGGCCGGCTCTTGCCTATAAAATTTAAGGCATTGGCCTTAGGTCCCCAATTTTTGGGGGCCTCAAATTTCTACAAATAAAAAATTATGTATCTTAACCCCATTAAAATAGAAGTGTTAGAATAGGAATAAATATATAAATCTTACTTAGAATAGGAATAAGAATAGGAATAGGAATAGGAATAGGAATCCTAATTAAAAAAGGAGTCACATGAATAGGAATCCTAATTTGAAAAGGATTCCAATGTAGTATCTATAAATAGGGGGTTAACCCATTGGTGACCCCTTAAAGTTGGCACCAATTTTCACTTAGACACCTTAACTAAGCTTTGTTCATTTTAGACACCTCATGTTGAGTCCCACTGTGTCATTTTGACACTTTCTACTGATTTGACACATTGAGTGTGCTGCACCCATTTTGAGCGCGTGAGGAGTGTTTTTTTTTTAATTGTTTAATATTTTTTTCCTTCTTCTCCTTCCCTCTTTAACCCTACCACTTATTTCACCTTCCACCATGAAAAATCATGATGAAAAACCTTACAAAAATATGAAAAAATAAAATAAAAAAATTATCACACTAATTTAAAAAATATTTGCAAGAACAAAATTTTAAAAAATCATCACACTAATTTTGAAAACATTTATTCGAACAAAACACACATTTTCTTTCAAAAAAATATATAAGAAGAATGTCATATTTGTCAGAACCTCACCTCACTATCGATAAAATGGTTCTCAAAATCAAATTTACAACAAAAAATGAAATAAGAAAGATTAAAATCTAATGACTTTTAAAAAAAATAAAAAAATGAAGAATAACCAAAAAATGGTGGGAAGGCTGGGGAGGCAAAAATGACGGAAGTAAGGCTGATGGGTGGGGGTGGGGTGATTGAAAAATAGTTGTTTTTTTTATACTTTATTTTAAAATTATTATTTTTACACTAAAATGCCACATGTCAACTTCTAATTAGTCATTATGCCATGTCATTCGCAAGTGTATTACACTCTCTTCCTAATTTTAGTTGATTGTCAAAAAAGGGTCAAAATGACACTGCGGGGACCTACTTGAGGTGTTTAAAATGAACAAAGCCTACTTAAGGTGTCTAAGTGAAAATTGGTGCCAACTTTAAGGGGCTGTCGATGGGTTCCGCCTAAATAGAGTCTCAATGTAATAATGTAGATTCACAATTTCAATAATATATTTCTCCTATATTTCTCACATGGTATCAGAGCAATGGTGAGAAAATTAAATCAGCCGTCACTGTGCAATTTTCCGGTGACCTAAATTGCTGCTCGAGAAGATAAAATTTTCTGGCAATGCAATTTTCCGATAACCTAAATTGCTGCCCGAGAAGATAAAATTTTCTGGCAGTGTTTTTCAGCAATTTTCTTTTTCCAGTGGAGTCGCCTCCTAATTCCGAGGTTGACCATATAATTTTTTCCTGATTCCGATCAGTTTTTGGTGATCAGATCTCTTTTTCCGGCAGTTAGATCTATTTCCAACAATTCCAGTTCCAGTTCCGGCAGTCAGCCTTCCAGCAATCAGATTCTGGCCCCAAAATTCTTCTTTTTTTTTTTTTTGAGAATATTCTAATTTCACAATATGTCATTCGGGATTGATATTTTTGACTCCAAGAATATAGGAAGTTCAAGTGCTATGATCACTACAGAACCATTAATGGGAAGCTCAAACTATTTAGCTTGGGCTTTTTCGATTGAGTTGTGGTGCAAGGGCCAATGCGTCCAAGATCACTTAACCAACAATGCTTGTGTGGTAGAAGAAAAGGCAAAGGCTAGTGAGGCAGATGATAAAGCTAAAACACAATGGGAGAAGGTTGATGCTCAATTATGTAGTCTCCTATGGCGATCTATCGATTCTAAGTTAATGCCCTTGTTTCTCCCATCCCAGACATGTTATTCAGTTTGGGAAAATGCTCGTGCTTTATTTACTAATGATATATCTCGATTCTATGATGTGATATCTAGAATGACCAATTTAAAGAAACAAGAATCCAATATGTCTACTTACTTAGGACATGTACAAGCAGTTATGGAGGAATTTGAAACATTGATGTCGGTCACTACGAATGTGAACAAACAACAAGAGCACAAACAAACGTTGTTTCTAGTTCTTACACTTGTTGGACTTCCTCCTGACCGTGATTCAGTGCGTGATCAGATTTTAGCTAGTCCTGCAGTACCTACAATTGATGAATAATTTTCTCATCTACTTCGTCTAGCCGCGCCTCCCAGCAACAAAGTAGTTTCATCATCCACCATTAACTCCTCTATTTTGGCATCTCAAACCATAGACAAACGAATATATCAACCTATGGAGAATCGGCGAGGAGGAGGTCGTTTTGGAAGATCTCAATCCAAGTGTAGTTATTGTCATAAGCTTGGACACACTCGTGATATATGTCATATTTTGAATGGTCCACCACCCAGTTATGATCCTACTGCTATAAAGGAATATAATGAGTCCCTTCGGAATCGCGCAAGTAAGAAAACATCTCCACAAGTAGCATGTGTTGCTCAGCCTGATCGACCACCCAATAATGCTCATACTGCACGGGTAGAATATGATGAGTTCCTTCAGTATCAAGCAAGTAAGCAAACATCTCCACAAGTAGCCTCGGTTAGTCAGCCTAATGTTCATGTTGCGGGTAATTCCTATGCTTGTGTTTCACAATCTAGTACTCTTGGATCATAGGTCATGGACCCAGGCGCTTCTGATCATATTTCTGGTAACATATCACTTCTGTCTGATATTGTTTATTCACAATCTCTTCCTGCTATTACTTTGGCCAATGGGATCCAAACAAAATCAAAAGGGGTTGGAAAAGCCAAACCACTCTCTTCCGTCCCTCTAGACTTTGTTCTTTATGTTCCCAATTCTCCTTTTAATCTAGCATATGTTAGACGTTTGACGCGTGCCCTACATTGTGGCATAATCTTTTTTGATGATTCTTTTCCATGCAAGACCGCAGTACGGGACCGATGATTGGCACATGACATGAATCACAAGGCCTTTACTATCTTACCTCTTCAAATTCCTTCACAGCATGCTCTGCTACAGATCCTCCAGCCCTAATTCACAAACGTTTGGGACATTCGAATCTATCCAAGCTACAGAAGATGGTGCCTAGTTTGTCTAGTTTATCCACATTAGATTGTGAGTCATGTCAACTTGGGAAACACATTCATGCTACATTTTCCCGTAGTATTGAGAGTCATTCAAAATCTATTTTTTCATTAGTTCATTCTGATATTTGGGGTCCAGGTAGAGTCAATTCACCCTTAGATTTTCGTTATTTTGTTAGTTTCATTGATGATTATTCAAGATACACTTGGGTTTTCTTAATGAAAGATCGTTTTGAGTTATTTTCTACATTCAAAAGTTTCTTTGTTAAAATACAAAATTAGTTTGGTGTTTCTATTCGTACTTTTTGTAGTGATAATGCCTTAGAATACTTATCTTCCCAGTTTCAAGAATTTATGACTCACCAAGGAATTATTCACTTAACATCTTGCATGTACACCCCTCAACAAAATGGTGTGGCAGAAAGGAAGAATAGACATCTCATTGAGACTGCTCGCACTCTTCTCATTGAATCCCATGTTCCGCTGCATTTTTGGGGTGATACAGTCCTTGCATTTGTTATTTGATTAATATAATGCCTTCATCTTCTATTCTGAATCAGGTTCCACATTCCATATTGTTTCCTCACTTACATCTATACTATATCTCCCTCGTGTCTTTGGGAGCACATGCTTTGTTCATAACTTAACCCCGGGTAAAGATAATTAGCACCTCGTGCTCTCAAATGTGTCTTTCTTGGTTACTCTCGAGTTCAAAAAGGGCATTGTTGCTATTCACCTGATCTTCGTCGATACCTTATGTCCACCGATGTCACATTCTTTGAGTCGCAACCTTATTATACATCTTCTGATCATTCTGATGTCTTTGAGGTCTTACCCATACCTCAGGTTTTGCTTGTACCAACTTTTGAGGAATCTACAGTTACTTCTACATCTCCCGTGGTAGTGACTCTACTATGACTTATCGTCGTCGTCCACGCCCAACACTAGTCCTAGATGATTCATGTCATGTGTCGAATCCTGCTCCTACCGCGGACTTGCCTCCTTCTAGTCAACCGATTGCACTTCAAAAAGTTATATGATCCACTAGAAATGCTAACCCACATTATACTTTCTTGAGTTATCATCATCTCTCATCACCCCATTATGCCTTTGTATCATCTTTGTCCTCTATTTCCATTTTTAAGACTACAGGTGAAGCACTTTCTCATTCTGGATAGAGGTAGGCTATGATTTATGAGATGTTTGCTTTACATATGAGTGGTACTTGGGAACTTGTCTCTCTTCCTGCAGGTAAATCTACGGTCGTTGGGTTTATGCAGTCAAAAATGGTCCAAATGATCAGGTTGATCGGCTCAAGGCTCGCCTTGCTGCCAAAGGGTATACTCAAATATTTAACCTCGATTATAGTGATACTTCCGCTCCCGTGGCTAAAATAGCATATGTTCGACTTTTTCTATCTATGGCTAATGTTTTTCATTGGCCTCTTCATCAGTTGGACATTGAAAATGCTTTTCTACATGGTGATCTTGCGGAAGAAGTCTATATGGAGCAACTACCTGGTTTTGTTGCTCAGGGGGAGTCTAGTAGCCTTGTATGCCGATTGCATAAGTCACTCTATGGTCTGAAATAGTCTCCTCGAGCCTGCTTTGGAAAGTTTAGAACACTAATTCGAGAGTTTGGCATGACTCGTAGTGAAGCTGATCACTCTGTGTTTTATCGGCATTCTACACCAAATCGGTGTATGTATTTGGTTGTTTATGTTGATGATAAAGTTATCACTGGCAACGATCAAGATGGTATCACTAATTTGAAGCAACATCTCTTTAAGCATTTCCAAACTAAAGACCTTGGCAGACTGAAATATTTTCTAGGTATTGAGGTTGCTCAGTCTAGATCAGGTATTGTTATTTCTCAACGAAAGTATGCCTTAGACATTCTCGAAGAGACAGGAATGATGGAATGTAGACCCATTGAGACTCCTATGGATCTGAATGTTAAACTCCTTCTAGGACAGGGGGAGCCACTCAGTAATCCTGAAAAGTATAGACGGTTGGTTGGAAAGTTGAATAATCTTACAGTGACTAGACCTGACATCTCTTTTTCTGTGAGTGTTGTAAGTCAGTTTATGACTTCCCCTTGTGATAGTCATTGGGAAGCAGTTGTTCGTATTCTGCGATATATAAAGTCAACTCCTAGTAAAGGACTACTATTCGAGGATCAAGGCCATGAGCATATCACTGGATATACCAACGTTGATTGGGCAGGATCACCCTCTGATAGACGTTCGACATCAGGACATTGTGTTTTAGTAGGAGGTAATTTGGTGTCCTGGAAGAGTAAGAAACAGAGTGTGGTTGCTCGATCTAGTGCAGAATAAAAATATCGAGCAATGGCTACAGCAACTTGTGAGCTAGTTTGGATCAAACAGTTGCTGGGAGAACTAAAATTTGGCGAAATTGATCAGATGGAACTTGTGTGTGATAATCAAGCGGCTCTTCATATCGCATCAAATCCAGTGTTCCATGAAAGGACTAAGATTGGGAGAAATCGATCCGACGGAACTTGTGTGTGATAATCAAGCGGCCCTTCATATCGAAAGGACTAAGCACATTGAGATTGACTGTCACTTTGCCAGAGAAAAGATACTCTCAGGAGATATTGTTACAAAATTTGTGAAGTCGAATGATCAACTTGCATATATCTTCACCAAGTCCCTCAACGGTCCTCGTATTAATTATATCTGTAACAAATTAGGTACATATGATTTGTATGCACAAGCTTGAGGGGGAGTGTTAGAATATGAATAAATATGTAATCCTACTTAGAAAGGAATAAGAATAGGAATCCTAATTGGAAAAGGAGTCAAGACGAATAGGAATCCTAATTTAAAAAGGAATCCAATGTAGTTTCTATAAATAGAGTCTCAATGTAATAATGTAAATACACAATTTCAATAATATATTTCTCAATGAAGAAATCAAGGAAATATAGTTTTGGATTCTTACATTTTCTTCGCTAGCACTCACATTATTTATCCTTTTTAACTCCTTTTGCACTCTATTTCTTCAAATCTTTGATAGTTAAGAGTAATACTCTCTCAAAAATATGAATCAATAGTCGAAAAGTGTTGAACAAAGTGAATTATAAATTCTTTTTTTATTTCTTTGTTAATTTTCATATTAAAGTAGGTATACCAAGTTATCAACTTTTTGAATCATATTCTATGATTCTAACTCTTATCTTTTAAGTTTATCAACTTATTACTTACAGAATTATGTTAACAATCCATATAATAATTGTCTCAATAAAAGAATGTTTTTCAATGTTGAATTGATAAAATCTTACTTAAAAATAATAATTAAAAAAAAGTATTTGAAAAAATCATTTATATAAAAGATATTAAGTAGTAATTTACACCTAGAAATTAAGAAAAATAAATAAATACAGATAAAGTTTATTTAGCTTTTAGGTCTCTAATAAAAATTTCGCTTTAGGCCTTTGAGCCACCCCTGGTCCCTGACCACATGGTAATAGAAAGGTGGAGTAATGAAATCATTAAGCTGTGTTCTTTTTTTAATCGGTAAAAGCAGAGAATCAAGCTATTTTTTACCATGAAATTCTATAATCCTGCTCTCATGAACCTCAAAAGAGAAAAACCAGAATAACAATTACAATGAATTTCATGAATTTTTACTATTTCATTTTAACCATTTGCCAGACTGCCACAACCCACCACTTACCCACAACGTAACCAACAGAATTAGCATTGTATATGAGTATGGTTTGCTAGCTATAGCAAGCCATTAACTAACACCTTTATCTTGTCTTTTTTTTTCTTTGTTAACACGCTTATAGTACCACCAAGTCATTATAAATGTGAAAAGAACCACACAATAAAAAAAAAAAAAGATAAAGATCCTTGAGCTTTAAATAAAATGTGAGAAGCAAACGCATGTTCTATTTTGCATTTCAATTTCTTATATCCATTACTGCTTTTCTTATATTCCATACTGCTAGTTTCGATTAAAATATAGTTTAAACCAAATACATGTCACTAGGAACTCAATGCCAAATCTTTTTCACATTTTATTTACAATTTTCTTCTCTTGTATGAATACAGTTTAAACAACTAAAACAAATGAACCAGAAGTAGTTGAATAAATCTAATGTTCTCTTCTTATATATGGCATTTGGCTGTTCGGTACTTTTGTTTACAATTTGTTCTTCTCTTCTATGAAAAACGGTTTAAAACAACTAAAGTGAATAACAAAAAGGAACATCAAATAAATCTAAAAACAAAATTCTTATATTTGTCATTTGGTTGTCGAATTTTGTTGTAAAACTAACAAATTCATTAGACCTTGTTTTGCCCAATGACAAAAGGTGATGGTTTACAAGAAAAGTGTGCAATGGATAAAAGGAACATCCGTTTCAGTTTGATGGTGCTTTGAGAAAAAGATGCAACATCTGTAGGCCTCAAAAGGAAGTACAATGCAGAAGTATATTTATGTATCCCACTTCACAAAGAATCACATAATGAATTTTATAATAATTATAATACCTCGCAGACAGTGTATAGTGCTGGAGAGTCGAGGCGGAATCCAATTTTTATCAAGGCCTGCAAATTATGCAACATATTCATTGATAGATTATTGTCAACTGCAAATAGGCGGCTGTTAAAGGCCATTTGGCAGTCCAAGTGTTCCTTCTTCATTTTCCTAGTCAGAAGGTCTGAAATGTACTATAAGCAAATGCAAGAAAGCAAGAGTTTGAGATTAAGGAGTTTCTTGCCTCGTAAACATCATCTGGGACAAGGAATCCACGACCCCTAATTCAGTGACCAAAATAATACAAGAATTAATTTCCTCAAAACATATTTTCCAACCAATGACATGAGAAGTACTCGAAAAGTACTAAATGATTCGCTTTACCAAGAAAAAGAAATTCACCTCTCCAAGTCTGAGAACACATGTTGCACCTACAAATGATAGATTGATGGTTCATAAAAATCAAGCAATTGAAAAATCTTTGAAGGAACGCATCTTATAAACACGTTTAATGAAGTATCTACAGTAAAATAAGAAAAAATGTCATTGAATTCATGCAGCACTAAGGTTTTCATTCTAGTGCTGCCAAGATGAGGTAGTACAACTATTGTGAAATTCAGTGTATGAGAAGAACACCACAAAGCGACACCTCAAGTCACATACAAATTGCATATAGAGAAGACCAATTAATGACTTAATGTATTTGAAGAAAAACTAGTATACAAAAATTTAACTAGAGAAGAAAGCTGACCTTCAGCAGAAACTTGTTAAGTTCAACAAACTCTGGGAAACAAAAATAAGATTAACAACAGTATGAGATTCTCAATGGAACAATTAGTAAATATGAAGTCAATTGCACAAAAATAAAGTAAAGAAGGGCATGCAGTAGATTGCACTGATGATCTAAACAATGCTTTGATATCTTTGATACCTAGCTTTTCGACTCTCCCAATGTATATAAAAGTAAGAAAAAGGGAAGTCTATGTTAAGGTTAAGTTTAAGATATTATATATGCTGATTATGTTTTTTGTTATATATTTTCCTTGTTGAAGTTCCAGTTTGATATGACAGTAATAAATAGCATTGACGGGAAAGCTAAAGGATTAATTAGAGTGGAAAGATGAACCTCACCTTCAAAACTCATGGTTCCATTCTGATCAAAATCGCACATCCTGGTGGTAAATGACAAAGAATAAAATAAAAATGATAGGAGTATTTGATAATTTAATATAGAGAGGTTGAAAACCTGATCATTTGCTGGACAACAGTGATAGGAAATTGTAAATTTCCAATTGCAAAAGCACTCTGAGACAGTAGATAGCATGGGAATAAGGACCAAATCGAGAGAGTAAGTAAGGAAGAAGGATTAATATTAAAGCAAAAAATAAAGACCTTCAGTTGGATTGCAGTGATACTACCGATTTTGTCGGTGTCAACCCGCTCGAACCACTCTCTCAAAATCGCCGAGTTCTCCATCTTCTCTTCTACACAATCGGACCCGTCAACACAATGTTCTCTCTCTCTCTCTCTCTCCTCATATATTTATTTATTTTATTACTTCTTCCTTGCTAACTTTTCTGAAATGTATTACTGTCCTAACCCCTATATTCCTAATTTCTGAAAAATTTCCAGATTTAGGTTAGGCCTTGAAAATGAAAATTTTGAATTTGGAGTCATACTTTTTTTTTATATGAACTACTCCTATATTTTAATTTTAATTTTAATTTTTAAATAAGTAAAATGACTTAATTTAACTAATTGATTTGAAATACACCGTTAAATTTGTTCTAAATAAATAATATCTCAAAATAGATAGTTATATAATATCATATTTAAATCTTATATAAGAGCTACCATATACTATTATGATATTTTTTTCACTTTATTTGAAATTTTTGAAGTTGGAATTAAATATGGAGTTATGTCTGATTATAATTTTTATAACTACTATTTGATTGTTATTCTAAAAACATGAAACAAGGTCATTTTTATAAAAATAAATTTTAGGGAAAATTTTGAAAAAAATAATTATAGTCAAAGTGAAAAAGAAAAAGGGGGAAATTATAGGTTCTTGAATGTTTTTTCAAATTTCAATATAACTTGGAGTTGTATTTAGAATTTTCATGGCCAAAATTGATTTTCAAATAAAGTAAAAAAATTGAAAAAATGAAAAATTATTATTGATCAAACGGGTCTTAAAGTGTTCTAATTTAACATTTAAATTTATTTTTCTTCGTTTTCATTATGTTTTGATTTTTATTAGTACTATATCTATTTCTTTAGCCTTGATATTTTATTTTCAACTTACTTGTTTATGTTTGATATATTTTTCACTTTTTTAATCTTGTTCATCCGAGCCGAAGGACTATCAAAAATAATTAGAGATAAGGTAAAAAGTACATTTGAATTTTTCCAGTTTTGTGAGTTTCATATCTAAACTATCGAGAGTGTAAGTTTTCTACATGAACTATCACCTAATAGTTAGCAAAACACATCTCGATTAATTTTTTATGATGTGTGTACTATAGTCTCTCTTTTATTTAAAAAAAATTCACGTGGAAAAATAATTTCACATGGCAAATCTAAACAAGTTAATATTAAATTAAAAATTAACGTAAAAGGTTAAAACTATCACCATATAAATTAATTTAGGGAAAAAGGATAAATATACCCCCGAACTATCGTAAATGGTATGCAGATATCCTTCGTCATACTTTTGGGACATTGGTGCCCCCGCTGTCTAGACACTAGAGCATATATACCTTTTATACTAACGGATATACACGTGTCATAATCTTATCCACTGACCCGACATTTATTAAATATCGGATCGACGGATGAGATTGTGCCACGTGTCCCTATTTAGTCTTCCGTTAGAGTGAAGGGTATATATGCTTTAGTTTTTGGACGGCATGGGCACCAATGTCCCAAAAGTATGACGGAGGGTATCTACATATCATTTACGATAGTTCGGGGTATATTTATCCTTTTTCCCATTAATTTATCCCAATAATAACATTCACCATCTTCTTCTCCACCTTCTTAGTTGTGGTTTCATCTTTGTCATGACGTCGATATCTACAGCTTGGAAGAGGAGATTATAGGATTTAAAGAAATCAATTAAAAAATATTTAAAAATAATGAGTCAACTAATAGAGTCATTTTATATGTCAAGTGGATGAAATTTTTATGGACAAACGCGCCTAGAAACATTTCTCGACAAACATTTGGTCTATTCAATGCTAAGGTATGTTTTACAAACTATTAAGCAATAGTTGACTTAGAAAACTTGCACTCTCAATAGATCAGATACGAAACTCAGTAATATAAAATCTTCTTCTGTCCAACAATAGTTGTCCACTATGACTTGAAATAGGATTAAGAAGCAATGAATGATAGAGATAATTTTACCAAATCACCGTTACTAAATATAAGTCATCTAAACATTGAAAAATGAATAATATTTAACAACAAAATTAGAATAGACACAAAATGGTAAAATCTTCATTGGTTTTATAAACTGAACAAGTATAGTTAAACAATTATCCCATTTGTTACTTTAGAATTACAGATGGGTCCAAACGGGCCACAACCCGAATAGCCCACAAAAGAATCGGGTCGTAACGGGTTACAACAGCCGATTACCAATAACTCCCCTCTTTGCACGCACCAGACAGGCACGATCAACAATCTGAGGGCCATTGCTCCCCCCTCTCTCTCTCAATCAAATCAATTTTCTTTCTCCTCAGACTGGACCGGTTGTTTGTGCCCACAATCCCTCCCTCGTTGTGAAGAATTTGGAAGCATACACATATTAATGTAAGATTTCATTGCTTTTCTCATTTAATCACGCAATTCGAAAGAATTGATGTTTTGATACTTTTGCATTTGTAGAGCGCATGATTGCTGTTTTATTTATTCATGGTATAAATCTTCTGCTAAGTTGGATTTTAGATATTCAAAACAATATTCTGCTGGTAGAGGGATTGCATTATATTTATACCTACTATTGTGGACAAGGGGGATTCCTTGGTTTCAGAATTTTAAAAGAAACGTGATTCCTTCAGTTTATTGATATTGTAATTCAAAGATGATTCCATTGTTCAGGAAAGACTGCACTAATTCGTCATCCATCCTGACCTAACTCCCACACCCAGAAAAGAAAAAAGAACACTGGCCAGATTAACCCATTCTAAACTGCCTCATTCTTAATCGTTAAAAGAATACAATGAGAGAGAGAGAGAGAGAACTACATCTATTAGCTTACAAATGTTAAAACTATAGTTTACAAACTTCCTTAGCTGTATCAGATAACTTGTCTATTTCCTAAATGATTTTTTTGCAAGATAAATCATACTACTGCATCACTGATGCAATCACAAGTTCCAATTAGCTTAGGTGAAATGATATGGAAAAGTAGTTCTTTGCTTATGTTCACTACGGGATAAGAAGTAGAGTACAGTACTACAAAAAACCAGAACCAAAAAGGAAACAAAGTAGTGAAGGGAATTTAGCTACATAATTGGAATGCTAGGTTTCTTTCCATTTTAAGAATTATAAAACATGTTATTTTCCAGTTTTAAGGTTTTCATCTTTTCAAACTTTAGCTGAATATGTTTTTGGGATAAATTTATCAAAAGAATGTTTAGGGGATCAAATCTTAATTATTTTATCAATAGAATTAACTCACCAAATGCAAAATTGTTTACTTGAATTAATTGTCTTTCTCGTGGATTATACCATAATTTCTTGATCCAGTAACTTAACTTTTTGTGACCATCAATGCAACTCAGTAATTGGTGGTATTTCTTGCTATTGCGATCAGGCAGTAGGGCATTTAAAAAGATGGAAAAAGGACTTGGCACATTGAGAACTGCATTTACAACATTTTAGATGTATTACTTGCAAAATTACTTCTCTAAACCATGTGGATTAAGTGGACAGATTCAAACCAACTTAGCAGAACATATATTATTTATTTCTGTTTTAGCAAAAAAAAATCGTTGGATCCTCTTCCATTTTTGTTTTTGGTTGTTGAAAACCGCTGAACTAGAATATGTTCTCATGTGAGTTGCTGCTTCTCTTCAGAGCTGCAGATCATTTTCATTATGTATTGGAATGGAACCACTTTGAATGGAACATATTCTTCTCATGTCATGCTCCATCATCTTGATGTTGTGAGCCTATGAGGTGAGAGTAATATTCTCGACTCCGTCCTGGATGGTATACAGTTAGTCCATTTTATTCATATTTCATTATATAGATGTTTGTTTGGACATATATATTCTTGACATGCAACAACAACAACAACAACAACAACCCAGTGAAATCCCACTAGGTGGGGTCTGGGGAGGGTAAGTAGTACGCAGACCTTGCCACTACCTCGTGGAGGTAGATTCTTGACATGCAAATGTAGGCATATATTGCTGATGTTCTACATTCATCACTCACAGTGTTCCCAAAACACTGAAATTCAAGTTTCTTTGTCATCTATTCAATTGTTTTATGTAAATCATGTTCTAATTTCTTTTCCCCTCCACCACTCCTTGCCGTGAAGTTTAAAGTAAAATCCTTGCTGTGATATTGTGGTGGGTTCTGACTCTGTTGCTATACTAATCCCGAATAGGTCTAGATCACAATAATCTATGACGAATTAACACCATTGAGTATCTTTCTTTAACCTCTCTTTAAAGCTATGTTGCTCGGACTCTTCAAAAATGTCAAGGGGTGCGTGTCAAATTCGCCAAAAGTAGTGTATTTTTGGAGAATCTGACACGGTTGCGGCATCGAAAGTAAAGAGTCCGCACAACTTAGCTTAAAATTGTAAAACTAGAATTATCGCCCAAGTTACCGTAACTACTTTCAACAAATGCGGGGATAAATTGGTCTCTCTTCAACACTGCAACTCTGAATGGTTAACTTGTTGTCTTCTGTTTTTTAAACTTTTCGACTTTTCCTTAATATATATTCTGGAAAAAAATGATTTGATTTATTTCCCAATTTTTTAAAAGCAACAATTGAAGAGAACTTTCAAAAACATAAACACACTCATTGAGTGTGGAAGGGTTTCTATCTACACCTAACCTGTTCTAGTTTTCGTAGTTTGGGATTTGATGTTGCAAATTTATAGAAAGTATTTACCTTCTCCTAGCTGATTCTTGAGATGGATATGGTCCACTTAAGGAGCTTATTTATTAGTATAAGCTTGCTAAATCAATTATAACCAGTGCATAAGAAGAAGTGGTCTTGAATTTCTTATTGTTAAGACTGAAGAGTTGGATTATGATGGTTGAGCATCATTTTCCGATAAATGGCGAGTAAATGATTTCAGGCCGGGGCTTCTTTATTAAAACCAATGCTGTTAAAAGTGAAAAGCACAAAGAAGCAACACGGTGCATAGGCATGAAGTGAAAAGCAAGAAGTGAAGCACACAATTTTCAGAACATTACAAAATTCCAAACACATTGGTTTGGAGTGGTTGTTGTTATATTATAAGAAGGTGTTCGACATCAATGTGTTGCAAGGATAAATATTTTAGTGATTGTTGCAAGGATGATTTTGTTACAATCTTTGAAGTATGAATGATCTATACATCTCTCCATTTTGTTGTCAATGATGGAAAACTGAAAAGGGTTCTTTGACATGAAGAACTTATCGCAAATAAAAAATTCTTTGATAAGACTAGTGTACCTGTTTGTATGAATGTTGAGAAGGTTATGAAAGAGAAAGGAAGAGGAAGAGTATGCTTCTGGAGGCAACAATCCTCCTAAGAGACTATCTTACAGAACCGATGATTCTGAAGTTGCCGAGCACGTCACAGTCTGTGAGGTTTTTAAGAATGGGAAAGTGTCAGTTAGGAACTTCGGAGGGAAGATAATGATGGATTCGAGAGTATTATTTCTGTTTGCATGTGCAGAAATGTTGAGAAGGTTAAGAGAAAGGAAGAGGGTGAGTATGCTCCTGGAGGCAACCATTCTCCTAAGAGACTATCCTCCAGAACCGATGATTCTGAAGTTGCCGATCACGTCGTAGTTTGTTAGATTTCTAAGAATCGGAAAGTGCCAGTTAGGAACTTCAGAGGGAAGAGTATGATGGACATTTGAGAGTGTTATTTTGAGATGGAGCAAATGCGAGTAATAAAGGCATCTCATTGAGTATGCATTTGTGGAATGTTCTCAGAGATCATGCAGATGAAATTGATAAGGTTGTTTCTGAGAAAAATTTAATGGTGGAGCTGTAGCATATGCTGGGTTGGTGGAATAATGTTTTTATGGGTAAAGATAAGTTGAATTGGAACTAGTAGATGTTTTTCCATGGGAATGTTCTAGATTAGGAATAACGCAAGCTCTGCTTAAGTTGGCAACTAAATGGCTTAATGGAATATAACACTTTCTGAATGGATTTCTGCATTCATTCCTGGTGCTTATCCTTTAAACAGAAAGAGAGGGGAAGGAGGAGGATTACATATTTTTTGTTACACCTCGAAATTTGTCTAGTTTGAGCCTTTATATCTTGGCTTTTAAGAAAAAAAGTATAACTTTGTTTGTACTAAAATGTTTGTGGAGTACTTGACTAGATCATAACAGTTATTTGGTTAAATAGTAGCTTTTATCATGATCTGGTTTTTGCTTGTTGCTAGACGTATAAGATTCAACTATCTTTTATGATGAATTTTTAGTTTAAATTGTCACACCATCAAACATTTGACCCTCAAGTTTAGGATGTTAGAAGCATGCATTTGCATATAAACTATCTGGTGGAGAATCAAGATCCATAACTTTTCACAAAATTAACTGCAGCTTATGGACACATTGGTAGTTATATATTCCCTTCATTTCACTTCATATGATAGTATTTTACTTGGCACAGAGTTTATTGTTTATGAAAGAAAGGACTTCTGCACAGTAACTAAATATATATTATTAATGTACCAAATATACCCGTAAGGTATTCTGGTTTGCAACATGACATGTCAATTCTATAAGGAAAAGCGAGAATACTGAAATTAAAGATTTTCCTTGTATAGAAGGTGTCACTCTTTTTTGGGACGGACTAAAGAGAAAAGAGTGTAGTATAAAATGGAATAGAGGGTATCGGACTTATGAATTTCTCTTTCAGATTTAACTCTTTTGAACCTTCTCTTCTTAAAAATCAAACTACTAACTTTTGTACTTGAGTAACACAAGATTTGTTCATAATTACTTTTAAAGGCAAGATCTATGTAATCATCTAACATACATCTTCTCTTAGATGGGTCAACAAACTGTAGATTCAAAGTCAAGTGACCAGACTAATGCTAAATCTGGTTTACCCAAGCATGATAAACAGCTGTTGGTGCCAGTAGCCATAGTGGGACCTGCACTACAAGATTCACAGAGTGAAAGTATGGTTGTTGCCTCCAAATCTGCTGAAAGCCCACTATTTCCTGAAGCGAATACTATGGCGAATAAAGTTTCTAATATAACTGGCTCCAAAAGACCTACCCCGGAATGCCTAGTGAACCCACTCAACCAATGCTCGACAAACAATTCTGGTAGTGGGCATCTTGTCTATGTTCGTAGAAGACCTGAAGGAGAGTTAAATAAAACAGCTGCTAATAACAACCAAAGCGGTGTTACTGATTATCCACAACTAAAAAAGCTTAGTCAACGCGATGAGAAAACACAGACTGAAGTCCAGATGAAGGAAGGATATTATATTCCAGAAGTTTCATCAATCTCATGGACTCCTTCAAGGTGCTCCTTGTCCACAAAACCTTCAGTTCCTCCCTCTACAGGAGAGTCCAACAATAATTTAGCTTCAGTTAATGTTAGCAACCATCAAGTCAAGTCTACCAGACTATTGTTGGATAATTCCAAGAAGGTTAATTTTAAGCATTGGGAAGAGCGGTATTTCCAATTGCAGAACTTGCTGCACAGACTGGAGCAATCAAAGCAAGAGGATTATGTACAGAGTATGTAGTTTAATTTCTTGATGCTTGCTCACTTAATTGTCTGTCTGTTGTAATTCATCTTCTTACTCATTTTATCAATATAATCTCATTGAGCAGTGCTTCGTTCTCTCTCCTCTGTTGACCTAAGCAATCATGCTGTTGAACTGGAGAAGAGGTCCATACGGCTTGCCTTGGAGGAAGGTACTTTATGATTTTTGCTTTTATTGTTGCTTTATTATGGTCCTAGAGATGTGATTTGAATGAAAAAGTAAGTAAACCTGCTGACTTTATTGTTGTACTCTCAGATTTGCCTTGACACATCTTTTTCCGTTTCAATGATGTGTTGGATTTATTTATTTATTTGGCTGATGATGCAAGATGCATTTTGCTTCAAGAATTAATTTATGATCTTTTTGGATATTTACTTAGTTAGAAACGACAATGGTGTTTGATATCTCCTAAAGTCTTGTGTGCACGCGGCTTGGTTCTAATGAAAGGGTTGACCCTAAAGATAGTTATGAGTTGGATTTTATTTTCTGTATTGAGTTTTTTTCGGTAAGCCATTCTCACAATCCCTGGGAATGACCTCTGACTAAGTTTTGGTAAGTTTGAGTCCTCAAAAGAGTACGAATTGTACATTGTATGGATTAACATTTTGTTATTTCCTCTCTGATAGAATGGTACTTCGTTGGGGCATCAGAAAGAGAATTGCTGCTATATTTGATACTGAACCTATTATTAATTGTTGAAAATGATTGGGCTTTTGACTCTGCCTATTTCCTTTCTGCCCACTTTGTTCCAGTGAAATGGTGAAAAGCTTGTGCCATTTTCTCAGTTCTCTGCTTCATTTAACATTACCTATTTTTTAGATTTTTAGCACAATTAGTTCAAAGGACCTTTTCTGGTGCTGGTATTGTTTCTAAATTTCACTTTTTTTTGGTTTTCTCCCGAAATTTCTCAGCGAAAGAGGCGCAGCGAGTAAGAGTCTTGGATATTTTGGGGAAATATCCGAAGAACCCCAGAGCTTCTCTAGCTTGATGTCCTGAACAGCCTCAGAAAGAAGGAAATGTAATTGTATTCTTAAACAGACTTTGTACATGTTGTAGCCTGATATTCACATTGTAGTTAGAGTATCTGCCTGGTCTTAGCTAGTTAATGTGTTGTAGCTATCGTTTGTTAACTCTTAACTTGTAGTGTGTTTTATTGAGGAAATGGAAATGGCTTTCCTCAGGTCCATCAGCAACAGTTGAGATTGAATGTTTGTGCCCATAAATCATTTAAGCCTCTTCTGTTTCTATCTATACTCAGTCGTAGAACTTATCAAAAAGAATATGTTACTGAGTTGTGGAACCAGATTTTGGCAGAAATTTTTGCGGGATGACAATTTGTATTCATGCAGATATTGTGAATTAGTGGTGATGTGGTCAACCCAAACCAGTTTTGGATTGAGACGTAGTTGATTTGTTTTAGTTATTGTAAATTGGTATTGATGGAATAACGAGTTATGATTATACCCCTGTCCCATATAGTGTAAAAAGAAAGATTGTTTCCCTGTCCTAGTAGTTGATGTTGGGTTGTGGTCTTGTTTTCCCCCTTTATCATCAGTGAGAGTATATGGTATAGTTCATATTTAATCTTTTTGGGCAGTGTTATTTGTTAGGTTAGACAGTTGTGATGCTAAAATATGTATAGTGATGAGAATTGGTTGATTGAGGTAGAAGAAGAGTGTGTTATTGGACATTTGTTATTAAAAAAAATGAAGGTCAGCTTATTACATCAATGCTTGCTTGTCCCACAATAGTAGTCCGACAGTTTTAGGAGTAATTTGTCAATAAAATCACAAGCACAAAAAAGTCTTTGATATGGACTTGGAATATGGTATAGATGCATAAAAAGAGAATATGCAATATTCACATTCTTTTATATGTGGGAGTGAGATGCAATGAATCTTTCAAATCTACCACCTTATCTCCAACTTGTAAATAACACAAAATTAATTATTAGCAAAATATGTGTCATCGTCACTTGTACATGGTATGTGTTGTCCACATACCTATCAAGATATATATAATTAGAGTTGATTATGTCGTAATAATGGAAATTAAAGAAAGAAGAATCTTGTTTGAATCTTGGGTTTGATCCAATAATCGTGTTGGCCTGGAATCTTCTCTCTTATCTCTTACAGCCTGAAGCCAGAGAATATGATACTATATCATTTCAATCAACCATCTCTTAATTATTATACACATAATTAATTATTTTCTGCTTCAATAATACAATATATAATAATACTCCTACTTAGACAACAGAATACGACTTTTTCTTTTCTATCTACTAGAAAGAAAAAATAAACTTTTTGACTTTTATTATTTTATAGTAGTAGATGTTTCTTGCCTTGCTTGCGTATGTTTCAAATTTTGAATATACCATTACCTAATTTTATTTGAGTCTACCATTACTTGCATTAGTAGTAACACGTCATGAACACATCCACTACAAGTTTCTGTTACTCATGGAATCGATACCTCCTAGTCCTACGTCAGTTGACACATATCTTGGCTAATTTTATGAGATATTTATCCAATCAATATAGATATCGTAAACATACGCAAGTCTTTTTGTCCTTGTCAAAACTTAATTCACTTTTGAATGTTTTATCATATATTCTCACAGTTGATGATCGAGAGTGGTGTATGGATCCATTCAAAGTAGAATAAATGGTATAGGACATGTGCTTATAAAACAATATTGGAGGTGGATATATACAATTAATCACACAGTCGGCTGCCGTGCTCAACAGATAATTATATATACTAAGTAATTGTCAACCCACAACATAAAGAAAAAGTGAAAAAAGAAAATGAAATTAATGAAGATGGTCACTTTCAAGGCCGCCCATTAACAAAAATTGGTACAACTGTTCCATTTGACAAAGGATGAGCTAGCTATATAGATAGGGCTCATTCAAGATATAGATTAATTATTAGCTACAAGATATTAAGTGGAATTAATAATTAATCATTTTATAAGTACGTGTCTACAATACAATTTGTTATTCCCTTATTCATTTCATATTATTTAACCTGACACACTCCTTAAAAAAAAGAAGCTTTTATTGCAATTCTAAATTTACATAGTTATTTAATATAAATATGAAGAGAAAATAATAACTCTCTCTTAATTAATTTGCAAAAATGAAATGGGAGGGAGTATATACTAGGTAGGCACCAAACCAATTCACGTCTCTGGCTATTCTTAGATTAATTAAGATATGTTGTCAAAAGATGTCTCCTTATTAATATTTACCATGGAATTGATTAACTTCTCTCCTGTTCTTGTGTTGTCGCAATTGCTCATCAATCTCTATAATTGAAATACTCCAACATGCATAACTTAATTTATTCAGTAACAGTTGTTTGCATCAAAATAAGCTTCAATCCCAAATCTAAGTTATGATCGGCCATTTCAAGTCGAGGGTGTATTAGGTACATAGTAAATTATTTTTCAATTTTCTCTATTACTTATTCTTTTAGGAAAATAAGTTTTTTTTTTAAAAAAAAATGACTTCTTAATTAGTTGAACTATAAGTAAGTAGTAGCACTTCAATTTCATTGTCTTCTTCCCACTCACCCACTCGACGCTTCCAACCCCCATCCCTTGACAATTTATCCACCCCAAGCCCCATTCTATCCAATACTGTTTTGTTAAATTACATATAAATATTATTAAGATAATATATTTTACTTATTTATCAAATATTAAAAAATAAAGAAAAAATCCATTAATATTTTTCATCAGAACATTTTCGTTCCTACTAAACACATCCATAATATAATGTAGCTTATATATCACTCTCTTAAAAAATATATATTAAATGTATCACACTTGGAAATCAAAGGCGTTGCCTTATTACAACTTGCCAGTAAATTAACAAGATAAACGATAAAGTAATGCTGGCGTAAGCAGCATAGAGATTCTAAGTAGCAAGTAATTTTATACAAATTTATACGAAAAAGGTGAAAGAGACATATATGAGAGAGGGGGATACCATCCGTACGCAACTTAATATTTTAAAGTTTATAAGAGAAAATACATCATTACCTCATCAAATTTGTACCCTTTTTTTATGTAGACACCTAAAGTTTGCGGGATCCTATTATCCCATCCAACTATTTCCAACAATTTTAAATACACTACTTTTACAATATTTGCAATCTCATGACCAGTGCGTGTGTTTCACTCTCAAATAAAAAATTTTATTTTTATTTTTCTTACTTGTTTAATAGTGGATCGGGTAAAACCTTGACCCACTCACATTTTAACCCTTAAACCTTTTTAGAAAGGAAAAATTATAGAAATTCCACATTTTAGTTTACTTATTACCATTATCCCCTATAAGTTTTACAAATCTCCAAAATCCCTCATTTTCGCGCATCAGATTAATGTATCAACGCTTATATTATTGTATCTCGCGCATCAAATTGATGTAGCAGAGCTATATAAGTGTTGATACATGTGCGAGATACAATAATATAAGTGCTGATACATTAATCTGATGCGCGAGATACAATAATATAAGCGCTGACACATTAATCTGATGAGCGAGATACAATAATAGAAGCGCTGCTACAATAATCTGATGCGCGAAAATGAGGGATTTCTGTAATTATAAACTTTTAAGGGATAAATTGTAATTTTGCCTTAAAAGTATGTGATTTCTGTAATTTGGCCTTTTAGAAAATTCATTGTTCATCTTTCCCAATTCCCTTTCCCAATTCTTTCGATTTACTTTACTTCAAAAGATTATTTTTTTTCTGAATTTCTTTGTAAATATATATTTATGTAAGTTTTGTGTGTTATTTTTCAGTATTTTTGGTGTTTGATTTCAAAAAAAAATTCTTCAAAAATTAGTTTAATCCTTTTTAGCTTTGTGGGTATTCTGTAATCAAGACTAGCTTTGAGTTCTATAAGTGAATTTCACATTTTTTTTAAATTTGTTCGAGTAGATTCTTTGATACTTTTGATCTAGGGAAACTATATGAACGAAAATGGGTTCAAATTTCTTTGCTGAAAGGTAAATTAGGTGTTAAATTGATCAAGTATAATGCCGTTGTTAAGTAGATTTTTCTAATAAAAGGCCTTAAGATGGATTGCTAGAACTTGATGATAGAGTATACAATAAAAAAATCCGCTTCGCATAGTAAAGAACCAACTTTTGTTGTTGAGAAAAGCTCTCAACATCCATTAATGGTGGTTTGGTGAAGAAGAAACGTGGGCCTCTTTTCACTTTGGTTTAACAATGCCATGTGTCAATTTTTCATTGGTTTGGGGCTGTAATTTTACTCTTTCACACACTTTTCTAGTGTGAAATTACAATTGCCGTGAAAATGGATCAAAATGGCGTATTTATTGTCGATTTAAATGGTTTCGTGGGATAATAGGACCTCCGCAAACTTAATGTGTCTTCTTCAAAAAAGGGTCTAAGTTTGATGGGGTAATTATGTATTTTCTCTTTTTATAACTATATATCTTATATATTATATATAGTAATTTTAATTTAAGCAAATGAATTTACAAATGTTTTAGTGTGGAGGTATAAGAGTTTCGCTATATCTGGTTTCAAGAAAGGTGGAGGTAGATCGAAGAAGTATTGGAGAGGAGTGATTAGACATGACATGCCATAAGTTTAGCTTATCGAAGACATGACCTTAGATAGGAGGTTGTGAAGGACATAAATTAGGATAGAAGATTAATAGGTAGCAATGTGTTGTCTTGTTGTCGGTCCATATTAATAGTCGCAGTATTACTTATGTAGTTCTTTATCCTCTATATGTTGCTCTTTGTACCTCGTATTGTTTTATTGTAGTTTTGTTTTGTTAATATATGTTGTTTCTTGTACTTCTATTACTTTTATTTTGGAACTACTTTGAACTATAGTTCCTTGAGTCAAAGGTCTATCGAAAATAGTATCTCTACTTCAAAGGTAAAAATAAGATCTACGTACAATCTACCTTCCTCACGCCTCACGCCCCACGCTATGAAACTACACTAAATGTGTTGTTGTTCATGAATTCACTATTAAATATATATAAATATTATTAAATCAATTTATTAGCATATATAGAAAATCTAAACAAAAGCTATTAAATTTATATGAACTCATAAATTTGGAGTTTGATAGTAATATTTTAAAGAAGAGTGTGGAGAAGCTAATATTAGATCCACCAACTAGCATCAAACTCTTTTAATCATAACCAATATAGTAATCATCGTGAAACAATAAACTTAAGAGTTGGTGTGGAATGCACGTAAGTAAAAAAAAGATTAGTTAATAGATAATGAGACCTAAAAATATGACATAAGCAAATGAAAAGAGGGAATGAAAGAGACGTATAATGATAATAAACATATTAATTTGGAACAACAACCATGTGCTGTTGTCATTACTCATATGTGGATTAATGTGCTTTAACATCCTTTTCGATGACACATCAACCTTATTTTATGCATCTATTATCTTATTTTAACTCAATCTTTTGCTACTTTCAATGTTGTCTATAATATATAATATGTCCATGCGATGCCACCATTATTAGAGTGTAACTTTCGCATATGTAATAAGTGTGTGTATGTAGTACGAATAATAAATGGTTAAGCATGTGAATTTTCATAGAAATAAAAAAATTAGCTTAACAAAAAGAGATCATCCATTATATTATACTAGTGAAATGAACAGCGCTTCGCGCGGAAATTTAAAATCATGAAATTTATTAAATAATATTTAAAATCTATCTTTCAGTAAAACTAAAACACTATATTATCTTACATACAAGATTACGTAATAACAAACATTAATAATGTAAATGAAAATGAAAATTATAACATCTTATCATTTACCATTAATAACATAAACATAAATTAATGACTGTAAAATACATACTAGGATCTGTAACATAAGCAATTATGTCAGTGAGCCACTCAACAGGAGCAAAGTACACGAATATTTAACCGTGCAGAAGAAAAGAAGAAGAAGTAGAAGAAAAGGAGGAGGTTCAGAATTTTTATTATTTTAAAATGAGAGAAAATCCCTCTATTTATAGACAACAAAGGGTAGTGTGAACAAATGTTTATTGTGCCTTATCGGAAATGTTACAACTATTTGAAAAAATTGCAACCCTTGGGAAAGGACACAACCTTTCATAAAAGTCACAACTTTTCATAAAAGTCGCAACTTTTCATAAAAATCACAATTTTTCATGATAGGGAAAGGCTAATTTTGAAAATAAATAAATTAAAAGGAAATCTTGATTTGTGGTGGCGCTACATAGGCGGGCCTAGAGTTCTCTTTTATATTAATATATATATATATAATATGAAATTCTTAGCGGGACCCTTTAATATGACTGTGTCTTCATTTCCAAATAATTTTCTATAAGAAAACGCAAAATCAGGAAGCTCATGAAATTCTCAATATGGATCTATTATCAGACACGGTATTTATTAGGAAAATGATATATACTGTATACGAGGTTAAAAACATGCGTCTTGATTCAATTCATAGATTAATTATTATATCAACTGATCTAAGTAAAACAGAAGAAGAAAAAAGTGAAGCAAATCAGAGGAAGCAATGGAGCTTTAGTGCTAGATGTTAGCACAGCATTTGAGTGTAGCTGGTCTCAAATCCGAAGATATATTAGTATGGAAATGCTTGAGAGCTAAGATTTAGTAAAAATAAAAAGTTTGGAGCTCAAAAATATTACTTAGAATCCATCCTTTTACATGTATATTTAGATTACGCAAGACAACAAATGTAATATATCAATCAATAGAAAATTCGAGCCCCAAAATGTTAGGGTTTTATCCTGATTTTCTTATCTTATTTGAAGTTTATTTTTTCCTAAAAGAAAAGACAAATTACTAACATAAATGTTTTTATTTTTTTCTGAAAGAAAAATATAATTTTCTTTTCATATTTGGTTTATTCTTTCTTTAGAGGAATAATTTAGAAATCTATAAATTGAAGATTCATATTCTCATAACATACAATGTAGTCATTTAAGAGTCTTGTTTATGGAGATATTTTCTCCTAACCATATTTATAATTTTTTAATATTAGTTTTCAATATGTAGGTCGCTTGACCAAACCATCGTCTGATTTGCCAATCATAGGATTTACAACTGTAAGCTTCCGCATGACGCCCTAATCACTTTCGAACCCAACACAAAATACTATGTATAAATTCAATACTCCTCGTGGAAATACTGCTACCAATGCTAGTTAATATTCCTCTAGCAGAATCTCCTACAAATATATCTAGGCTCTAGCTTATGTATCCTTTTAATATGTGTTTGATAGAAATCTGGAATTTCTTTTAGTTTTATTTAGGAGAATACATATAGTTTATGGGTTTAGCCCCTGATCTTGAGGTCAAATTATGTGACATACCTTTCCAACAAGGCCAATCTTTCTAATTCACTACAAGAAAAATTAAGGAATTATCGATGAATAAAATTTCATAGTTAAATAATAAAAATGTCATGCTAATCGTTTAACTGAAATATATGAAAATTCAATTAGCTAAGAGCTATTTGGCAGTGAATTAGCTAAGAATTATGGATAAATTCCGTAGGTAATTTCTAGTATAAAGTGTCTAAGATGCACCATTTATACAATGTGACACAACAAACATATGTTTACACATAAAATCGATATGGTTATGTATGAAAAATTCATGAGAAACCATATTTTTGTCTCCCGGCCTCCTCCATATATAATTCGTCGATACAAAAATTGAGTATTTTATTGTTGGTATGCTATGGAAAGCAACAATTTCTGTTAGATGTAAAAGCAGCTTTAACAAGGATTTTGGAAGGTCGGGTGAAATTCACCATTATTGAGAAAACTTGAAAACGTATGTTGGTCTTGTTGTTTGTTGAACTCATGAATTTGTTGTTGAGTTCTGCTTGGCTACTTGTTTAGATAATAAATGTTGTTGGAAATTTTCTCACCAAAAACCATGATAGTGGCAGCCATGCTAGGAAAGATACAAGCGGCCAGTGGGATGGATTATAATGATAATTTCAATAGTAGTATATAAGTTTATATTTTAAAAAAAATGGTGATGACATGTATCACAATCCTATTAGAGGGTGACATACACATATTTTAAAGTATTGGTCAAGCATAAACAAGTGAATCATTTATTAGCAAAAATAATGTATGTATTAGATATTAGTAATATCTTGTTTGATGCACTTTTTCATGCTATGTATAACTAACACATTCTATAGTATATTGGGGAGTGTATTATTAATACCATAAATAATTTTTAGGTATTAGTAATACAAAGAGATTTAATGCATGCATTAACATGGTTACAAACTCAATTACCCTTCAAAACTCTTTTTACATCTTTTTTTTACCATAATTATAGAGGATATTTTTGTAAATAATTTTTTTGTCACAATGCATTCTATTTTTAATACTGCTTGCAACAAATTTTAAATATATGAAAAATAAATAAACCACACGAATAAAATCTGAAGAAACATAATTTTATTGATAAATATGCGGGTACAATTTTGTTCCTCCCTTGATTCTACTCTCCTAAGATTTATCCATGATTCTAGGGCCGTTAGTGGCGTATTTCTCAAACTAGGATGATTTAAATTTGAGCTCTATATGAATATTCCATGACTTTTGTGGAATATTCGAGATCTTTATCGTTAAAAATACCCAAGAGTTTATGGGATGTTTTGAGATGCCTTTTAAGAGAATTTAGTACCCTTTATATAGGCATAAATTAGGGTTCTGAACACACCTTCTGGAGTCCCAATTCGAATTGAACACGTCTTGTAGAGTCCATAAAATTTCAAACCAAACACTGCATATAAAATGATCTATGTATAGCTAATGTAAAAATAACTAACACAAGCATTACTAATGTAAACATTATTAATACACTCTATTTAACATTATCAGTACTCTACCAAACGACCCCTAAAAGATACTTTTAAAAGGTTGAATGCGTGTGTAAGAGATTACCTCTCATCACAAGAATTTGAGCTAAAAGGGTAAATTATGCATTCTAACTATAATTTTCTCGACATTCAAAAGGATAAATATGTCATTTTATTATTTTATCACCTAGCTATTATTCCTTATCTTGATAATCAAACAAACCCTAATGTGTTGGTATTGAAAAAGAAAGAAAGAAAAAAGTGAACGAGGAAGAGGATTATAAATATGAGAAAATATATTACTATTATTCTTGTTTCGATTTATTTGTTTTTTAATAATAATAATAATAATAATATATTTTAAGCATCTTTAATAATTATTTTTTGACAAATAAATGGTTAAATATTACCGCACCAAGGCAAGAAAAAGTCAACGACCCTCAAGAAAGGGTTCTTGTCTCTCCTGGCTTGAAAGTTGAAACAAATTAAAATAGTATTAGATTAAAATTTTCATTTAGAAGAGATTATTCTCACAGTAAATTTTATGATTTTTGCTTAATTTATTAATATGAAGCTCACTTTTTTATTATCGTCATAATTTATAATTATTACTAACTTTTTGCGTGTATTATTTCAATCAATCCCAATAATGTAGAGTAGTAATTCAGGGGCGGCTCTATGCTTTATAAAATAGTTTGGGGCCTTAAATTTTTATCAAGAATAAATTATATGTGTTAAATTTTTATTAAAAAAAATGCTTATTTATGATAAAAAGTATAATATTTTAAAAAATATATTATTTCACTCACTTTAACATATTTTGTATTTTGTTGAAAATAAGAATTAATAGTGAAAAGTGTTGAACAAAGTGAATTACAAATTATTTTTATTTATTTTTAAATTTTAGTTTCAAGCATTACAACAAGCATATTAAAATGGGGGTATATCAAGTCATCAACTTCTTGAGATTCTATGTTTCTACTCTTATCTTTATTCAATATTTGTCAACTTATTACTTATAGAATTATGTTAACAATTCATATAATAATTGCCTCACTGAAATGATGTTTTTCAATGTTGAGCTGATAAAATCTTACCTAAAATTAATAACTGAAAAAATAATATTAAATACTAATAATTTTCATCTAAATAGTGTAAGAAAAATAAAAATTAAATAAATATATATACGAACTTTATTTATATTTTAGATCTCAAATTGAAATTTAATTTTAGACCTCCAATTACATTGAGCCGTGTATATTTGAGGTTCATAATGGTTGGTTAGGTCGCAAGGACCAAATATGAATAAATTGAGATGAGATGAGCGAAATAGTAGTAATAATTGTTGCTTCCTCATTAGCGGCAGGTTGTGGGGCCCTCTTTGTATAACGTCAGCACCCATTTATACTTTATACTCCCATTCCATTATTATTAAATATTAATTAATGACAACCTAAAAAAGATCAACCACATATATTATGTTAAAAAAAGAGCACTAGCTGCGATGACGAAAGCATTCAGAATCCACAAACGAGACTACCACCCAAACATCTCTCTAATTTTATTGTTTGTAGGAGATTATAAAATTAATTTTACGTATATTTAATTTAAAATATTAAAAAGAAATAAACAAGTTAAGATTAAAATAGAGAGGAAAAGTTTGAAATAAGAAGAAAAGAGTAGTGGGGACCATTGGAAGCAGGAAAATTGTAAGGGCAATTCCAAATAAAGTTGGTGCGATGCGGCGAACTGGCCGGGTGCCCTTTTACTGATTAGAGAGTCATGTGGGAAATATGACTCTTTTTCCAATATCGTCAGCATTCTGGATTCAGATTTTAAGGTTGACCCATCTTACTTTTTTCATATCGAGAGTTGTATGTTGAAGGACGATAAATATTTTGATTAGTAGAGCAGCTTGATGTTGTGATTGAATGAGAAAACAAAAAACAGAGAGTATGTATATATGTTGAAATTAGGTAGCTGTGGGGGTGAGTTTGATTGGTATAGTGGAAATTGGAGGTTTAAAAGAGGCAATTGACGGGATGCCGCATATATATATATACGTGAGAGATCGATGGGAAAGGTGTGATACTTTTTCTGTTTTCAAAACCTGAGCTTCTTCTTCATTTAATATGAATGAATATAAGAAATTACCTACAAGTTTAAGGTCTGATTGTTTCCTATATATACCCTTGATGTACATTCCCCGATATTTCTATATATAGCTGGCTTTAATATAAGACGAGATCCACCAAACTCAATCTTCCACCAAATCAAAACCCCAATACTTACTTTTCTTAATACATTTCATTTAAACATTTTAACTAAAGCCATGTTCCAATTGAATACTTCAACTCTTAATAAACTGTTCTATTTAAATACCTTCGCTTCTAATTTCATAACATCTTAATTAAATTAATCACGTAAAATATGTCAACTCAATCTTGGTTTTCATCAGAATCCGTTTGGTCAATAGAATGATATTCTGAAGAATCTTTTTCCAGAAAATGAAGACTCGTTCCCATTCTTTCCTATTTAATTTATATATACATTTTTCACTGCTATTTTTTTTGCCTTTTACGGCGAATAGTTTCATTCAATAAACATAAACACATTCTTATAAATTCGTCATTTTTATCGAGAAATGTTTCTCACATCACTGTTTTACCAAACACACATATTGCTTATATATATATATATTATCAAAAGTTTAATTTATATTTCGTTGGTGTAAAGAATATTAGACCATCCAATGAATATTTATAATTAGGATGTCTTAAAATGTGAAATTAAAAATAAATACTTAGTGGACATTTGGGCATAGATTCCAATTTATTTATTTTTACTTAATTTGAAATTTATGAATTTAAAGTTCAAGTAGTTAAAAATGAAATTATGCTTAGTTATACGAGTATTTGAAATAATGTTCACATTTAAATCATACTTAAGTACAACTTTAATAGTGAAAGAGTAAGTTAAAATACATGTTATAAATTGTATTTGAAAATTTCATAAACAAACACTAATTATCAAAGAAAGTGATTTATTTTTATTTTTTAAAAACAATTAATTTTTATGGGTGAGGTATATATATATATATGTTAAAAAAAAATAGTGATAATTTTGGGAGAGAAAAATAAAAATAGGAGATGACGTTTAATAGTTTAGGTAAAGGAGGGAAGAATATAAAATAGATACTAGTAATTGTTGTTTGAGAATCTTTAAATAGAATCAAGAGGGCAGGTAAGCAGAGAGAGCATTAGAATATGGATGGTGGGGACCATAGAGCAGCAAGTGTGCATCTTATTCTATTCTGTTTTGTAATAAAAGTTGGCTTCCGTCAGCAACGAATTTGTACTTTATATATACAGGGGCAGGGCTGCTCAACCCCACCCTTTTATTCATGGCCTTCTTTTTCAAAGTGAGTTTTTCATTCTTTCTTTCTTTCTTGTTGAGGATATGATGACTTTTGTTTTTTTTTAAATCTCTTTTCTGACATTAGAGTTTTGGATTTGGACCGTTCTTTTGGGATGGAAAATTATTAATGTATGTGTGTGTGGTCTGAAATGCATTTGTGATTGCAGTTGCAAAACTGATGATGTGTGTGGAACCTGGACTGATTGGGTTTTGGAAGACCAAGGAGTGGAAGTTCCTCTTCTTGTTTTTCATATTTAGGCTGCTTTTGTGTTCGTGAGTGATATGGAAGATTGATTGATTTATCATCATTAATATGGAAGATGCTGCCTTTACGCTCCATGACAACAACAATACTACTAGTGATTTTACTGAATTCCTCTCCGACGGATTCTGGCTAGAGACAACAACAACAACTACTACTGCTACTGATCAAGCTGGATCCAATTATTTCTCTCCTCACCCCCTTTTATTAGATACTACCACTAATCAAATGGATCCACCTACAACCCAATTGCCTCCTCCTAGGAGGTTATGGATTGGACCAAACACTCTCACTAACCCAAATCCTACTATACCAGTAAACACCAGATTGGTCCAGGCCATTGAATACCTAAAGAATTACACAACCCATAAAGATGTCCTCATTCAGATATGGGTCCCTGTCAACAGAGGAGGTAAACATGTACTTATTACTAATAATCAACCATACTTTCTCAACCCAAACTCCCACAGTCTATTAGAGTACAGAAATGTCTCTCAAACTTACCAATTTGCTGCTGAGAAAGATTCAAAGGAGTTGGTTGGCTTGCCTGGACGCGTCTTCTTGAAGAAGCAGCCCGAATGGACTCCTGATGTTCGTTTTTTCAAACGGGAGGAGTATCCACGAGTTAGGTATGCTCATCAGCATAATGTTAGTGGCTCCATTGCTATTCCTGTTTTTGAAAGTGGCAGTGGAACTTGCTTGGGTGTTGTTGAGATTGTAACAACTATTCAGAAAACTCCGGAGCTTGAAGATGTCTGCAAAGCTCTTGAGGTATTTCTTAATTGTATCCACTCGCGTCTTAAACTTAATTTCCTTTCTCTCAATACTTAGATTAGCATTATAAATTCATTTCCTGAATGTCTGCAATCATCTTCCAACTGTTTCTCATTTCTCCCTTGAACAAATTAAATGACATATGGTTCTAGTTCCCACAAATTTTACCTGGACTTTGAGGATTGTTAATATCATTGAGGTTTCATGTGACACTTGTGCTTGTAATGGAACTAATCATTAAATACTTCTTCACTACTTTGTCCCGTAATCGTCCATTCTACTGATTAAGGGGAGAAAATTAATCTTCTTTTTGAGTTCCAAATGGAATTGATGATTTTACTCGTCTTTGGTTGAACTATTATTCCTTAAGTTACCAACAAAAAGGACTCTAGCATCTGCTACTAATTTTGGGTACCTGTGATTCTCTGCTATGAGAATGAAGTGATTTAAAGAAGCTTTCTCTTTTTTTTTTTGGTCCTTGTAGGCTGTTAATCTAAGAAGTTCTCGTATCTCATCAAATCCTTCCAAAATCAAGGTAGATCAATAAATTTATCTTTCACTTTCTCATTAGGAGCTCCATAATCAGCTTCTGATACTGTAGTTATGATTCTATATCAGGATTGCAATGAGTCTTACCTATCTGTATTGGCCGAGATTCAATATATTTTGACATGTGTGTGTGATACACACAAGTTGCCATTGGCTCAGACTTGGGCCCCATGCATACAACAAGGTAAAGGTGGGTGCCTGCAATCTGATGAGAACTTTGCTTCCTGTGTTTCGACAGTCGACTCAGCTTGCTATGTGCGTGATCAACATGTGGTGCCTTTTCATTTAGCATGTTCTGAGCATCACTTGCTTAAAGGTGAAGGAGTTGCAGGTGGAGCATTCAATACAAACCAGCCATGTTTTGCTATGGATATTACGGCCTTTAGCAAGGCAGAATATCCATTGTCACACCACGCCAGGATAGTTGGATTATGTTCTGCTGTAGCAATACGCCTTCGAAGTATATTAACAGGGTCGGCTGACTTTGTCTTGGAGTTTTTCTTGCCACTTGATTGCAAGAATACTGAAGATCAAAAAATAATGCTAAGTTCACTGTCTTCTGTGATACAACAAAGTTGCCGAAGCTTACGTGTTGTCACGGATCAAGAATTACAGGAGGAAAAAGAACTCGTGCAACGTGAAAAGGTCAGCCTTTCCATTGGTGGATACCATGAAGAAGAATCAAGAAAACCAGTCTCTTCATCTTACAGGGATCAAGACGCTTCTTCCTGGCTTGCGGAAATGTTGGATGCCCAAAGAAAGGGTAAAGGAGCTGCTGCTGTTTCAGAAAATCACAATGATGAGCAAGAAGAAAACTTTAAGGTCACAGCAACCCCTTGGGATTACACTCTGAGGGAATCCATTCATGCATCTACATTCTCAGAGCCAAACCAAAATTTTGAACCCAAAGGAGGTTCTGGGGGTTCTTTTGATTTTTCTTCTGGTACAGGATCTCATTCCTCAGGTGCCAAGAGAGCAGGTGAAAGAAGACGGTCAAAAACCGAGAAGAGTATCAGTTTACAGGTACTCAGGCAGTACTTTGCTGGGAGTCTCAAAGATGCTGCCAAAAGTATTGGAGGTAGGATATGTTGCCTAAAACTATACAAGTCCATTCATTTTGTCTACAATGACTACTGTGAATTTGGAACTTTAGAAATATGCAATATCAGCCTTTCATGGCATGATGGACCGTTGGGTAACTATTAAAATGATGCATTGGAAATGCATGGACATTTTCAGTTCTCAGGAAAACTCCTGGAACTGCTCTTTTAGCTAAAATGACTCCATGCTCTAGAGTTTCAACTATTCTTTCAGACCAATTTTTGTATGATCATTCTTGATTAATCTCTTCTATTTTCTAGTTTGGAATCTTTCGGACATGCTCATACGATCCTTCCAGTTTTTCATCTTTTGCAGAGTTATTATCTTAAAATTTTAGATTATTTCTATATTTGTCTTTCTTACATTGTGGTGCACTGGTGGGAGTGCTTCATCCTTAATCTCTGGGTATGGAGAAAATCGCCACCCCCGAATGGGCCCTGCAGTGCGCGATTCGGATTTAGTCGGAGCTCCAATGTGGGCTCCGGACACCGGGTGGGAAAACAAAAAAAAAGAAGAAAAAGTATGTGCATCCATGATTTAGTTAATGCGAAGTCTCTTCTTTGTTTATACAGTCCTCTTCTTTACCTTTGAGGTCTCAAATTTGGTGTCTCCAGCACTATCATCTGATCTCGTCATTGATTACTTATCAATTTCTTGAAACTTGCAGTTTGCCCTACAACTTTGAAAAGAATATGCAGGCAACATGGAATCACCAGGTGGCCTTCTCGTAAGATCAAGAAAGTTGGCCACTCGTTACAGAAACTTCAACTTGTGATTGATTCAGTCCATGGTGCTGAAGGTGCAATTAAACTCAGTTCTTTCTACACCAACTTCCCTGAACTTAGCTCTCCAAATAATCCCGGGACCAGCAACTTCTCTGCTTCTAAAAACAATGATCATCTGCAGCAAGTAAATACTCAACCTGATGGCAGCCCTGTGACCACCACATCCAAGTCAACTTCTTCGTCTGGCAGTCATAACTCTAGCTCAAGTTTATTCTGTTCCACTGGTTCAAAGAACTTATTTCCTTGTACAAATGTCTTTTCCACAACGGAGGAAAATCCTGGAGGAATGCTAAAGAGAGCACATACAGAAACAGAATTGCATGATATGGGTCAAGAAGAAACCAAGCTTCTGGTCAGATTCACGAGTCAAAAGATCCAAAGCAATCACAATTCTGTGGAACCTCTGTGTCCTTTGCCAACGAGTAGCAATCAGGTCTTACGGGATTCAGGTACATTTAAAGTAAAAGCCATTTTTGGGAAGGAAAAAATCCGTTTCAGCCTGCAATCACACTGGGGTTTTGGAGATGTTAAGCACGAGGTGATGAGGCGTTTCAATGTAGAAGATGTAGGTAAAATCGACCTAAAGTATTTGGATGATGATGACGAATGGGTGCTTCTGACATGTGATGCTGATCTTGAGGAATGTATTGATATACATAAATTCTCTAAAAGGAGAACAATTAAAGTTTCCCTCCACCATACTTACCGTACCAATCTTGGAAGTTCATTTGGTAGCAGCGGCCCAGCCTAAGTGTTTCCAGATTTGGGGTATATGGAGGATTATTGGCAGTTGCATGCATGTAAGTAGAAAGAAGGGCTTATTTCACTTTCTTTCTTAGTGTTAATAGTTGATGCGGGAAGATGGCAGATCCATGGTCAATCCGCCACCCTAGCTACATGCAGTTATTTGACATTCTTGCTGATTGCACACTGCATACCCCATTGTATCGTCTTTTTATTTATTTATTTATATATATATCAATCAATGGGAATGTAATATAGAACATACAATTAAGAACCAGGTGAGATGGACGTTCAGTCATGCTGATTGGGGCACTTTGGCATGGTTCGAGGTGGAATAGTCTTCCATTTCACATTCAATGGGCTGCAGAGGATACCAGCGTAAATGTTTTGGATGATGTTTTTCAGTGTCTAATTATCTACTTTTTCTAAGTTCCAACCTTGTGTATTTAGTAGTTCCAGGAGACTAGACAAACTGATTTAATAGATAGATAGGTATTCAGTTTGTGTATCTTTCTGATTTAACGAAGAAGGAAATTCTGAGGAATGAGTTTTTTTAATAGTAATTTGGCAAAATGTTGTTGGGACATCCCAATTTTTTCATTTTTAACGTGATGGCTCGGTTTAGTTGAATTTTGATAAGATAATTTACTACGTTAAAATGAATAGCTGCTACTTACACCTAAGACATGAGGTAACATCTAACATGACGGTGATAAATATTGCAACCGCAACTATACTAGTATTGTCTTGGTAACACAATTGGGGCCGGGCTAGCTACCAATTCCCGAATCTCAGTCGCCCTTGTCCACCTTTTTTTTCCAAGTATATATATTTCAAAAGAAAGATTGCTCTTTAGCCATTTACTTGAAAACAAAAATGAATCCCCTATCCGCAGGTAATGTCCATTTTCATGCTCGAGTGCAGTTGCTGAATAGCAAACTGCAATTCATCAGACAAACAATGGTGGTTTTCTCCCGCAAGAAACCTGCAAGCCTTACCATTTACATACACTAAGCTATAGCCAGCTGTAACTTTGACCCCTCCTTCCTTAGCCAGCATTCTCATTTTAGTGGCATCAACCCATGAACGACCTGATGCATACATGTTTGATGCAAGCAGATAGCCAGCTGAACTTGACGGCTCAAGTTCAACTACTTGAGGGAGGGCAATGGCACCAAACTCATAGTTTTCATAGTTCCTACAAGCACTCAAGAGTGCCCCCCATGCACTTGCACCAGGCTTTAGTCCAACACCTAGCTTTCCTATCAAATTCATTGCACTATCAACCTTTCCAGCCCGAGCTAACAAATCTACAAGGCAAGAGTAATGTTCTATGCCAGGTTCAACCTCATGATCCCAAATCAACTCCTCAAAAAGAGAGAGCCCTTCTTCTACCAATCCCCCATGACTACAAGCCGATAAAAGAGATAATGCAGTAACTTGGTTTGGCCTCAGACCACAAACTTTCATCTCAGCAAGTAGGGATAGAGCTTCATTTGGGAGGCCAATCATACCATATGCTGCAATAATGGCACTCCAGGTCACAACATTCTTGTATGGAATCCGGTCAAACACTTTTCTTGAAGATCCAATAGAACCACATTTTGAGTACATATCTAAGATCGCAGTTCCCACTACCACATTAGATGCCAACCCTCCTCGAATAGCAATGCCATGAGCCCACCTTGATCTTTTCATATCTGCAGAAAGAGCGCAAGCTTCAAGAAGATTTAACATGGTAACAGCATTGGGCCGTTCAGAGGTGTGGCTCATCTCTCGGAAAACAGCAATTGCTTCGTCAGGCATGCCACAGTGGGTGAAGCCAGCAATCATGGTGCTCCAAGTTACTGCATCTCGTGTTGTCATATTATTAAATTGACTCCATGCATAAGTTATGAGATTGCAACTTGCATATGCATCGATCAAAGAGTTTGTAACCAACTCATTCAACTCAAAACCTTGTCGAAGTATTCTGGAATGTATCAACTTGCACTGGCAAGGGTCAAGGAAGAACTTACATAACTGCAGCAGATTGACCAGAGTCACCTCATCAGATTCAACTCCAGCCTTGCGCATCGAATCAAATAAAGTAAGGGCCTCAGAATGCATCTCATTCTGCACAAGTCCAGACAACAAAGAGTTCCAGGACACGACATTCTTCTCAGGAATTCCCCGGAAAACTCTCAATGAAGAATCAATGTCATTGCATTTAGAATACAAGTCGATCAGAGAGTTGTATACGAACAAATCATAACCCAGACCTCTAGAGATAACTAATCCGTGAATTGACTCTCCCATTCTAATGGCCTTCAATTTGGTGCAGGCTTTGAGTACACTTACCACAGATTGTCCGTCTGGTGGTTTCCCAAAGTCAATCATCCGTTGAAAAAACTCCAGGGAAAGCACTGTTTCGTCCGCACTTTGGGCATAGGCAGCAATCATGACACTCCAAGAAATAACGTCTCTTTCAGTCATTTCATCAAAAAGGTTGTGCGCAAGGTGCATTCCGAATTGAGCATAGAAACTGAGGAGCGAGTTGTGGATGGAAGTAATACTTGAATACCCAGCACGAAGAGTAGAAGCATGGATCGTCCGGCCAGCCTCAAAAGCTGTAAGATTGCGACAAGCCTGAATGACAAGTACAAAAGTGGAGATGTTGGGTTCAAAACCTGCAGCCCAAGCCTGAGTGAAGAAGCATAATCCTTGGGGAGAAGCATCTCGCTCTAATAAGTGGCCATGAATGATTACATTCCAGGAAACTGAATCTTTGTTGTCCATGCAGTTAAAAACAACAAGCGCAGAACCCAAGTCTCCAGATTTAGCATAGAAGTCCATCATAGAATTACCGACGGAGGTGAAAGCTAAGAATCCCTGCTTAACCAGAGAGGCGTGGATAGAGTTGCCGCTGTGGCCGTGTGTAGCGGAGAGATTTAAACATGCTTTGAAAAGGATAGGGAAAACGGAATGGTCCGGCAACTCAACCCCGGTCTTGTTCAATTCACGGTAGTGGAGAAGAACGTCTTGAGATTTGCCATGACATAGTAATTCTCTTAACCTACTACACCAGTTAGAGTTCCAACGGACACGCATTTAGTGTTTACTTAGACAGAGATAGGCTGATGATCTCTTTCAACTTCTATGCAATATTATTATGATCATAACTCACTGTACTACTCTACTCTTGTTATCTTATACTATACAGTATATATATTGTATTTTATATTGTTTAATAGGCATGGGATAAACAAGTTTGGCAATGGTTCAATCATAATTTTAATCCAAACTTTGAGGTCTGTTTAGCTTTACACACAGGAATGTCTGTCAAGTGAAGGTAAGCACAAAGGATCTACAAGTTATTTCTGATGGTCAATATGAAACAGCCAAAACAGTCTAAAATGGACAAACAACCATATGCATCATCCTTCTCAAGTTATAGCCACTAATTTGTTAGCTGTCGAAAAACAAGTACACCCATACAACATCATTAGGTACTCTGTTGCTTGCCCATGCTCTCCCAAAATTTCTTGATACCAGAAACTTCAAGATTGACTATAGTAAGATTTTTTCCCCCTTTTCCGATAGCGCAAGGGGTAAGAGAAACTGATTATAAGCAAAACTAACTTGCAAAAACATGAATTTACTATTCCCTGATGTTACAAAGTTGAAGGTATGAATTATTGAACATTACATATCTAGACCAATAAGCTTTGTACTTGGCAATTGCAAGATCCAACCATGGTTTGTAATTTCCATTGTAGTGAACAACTGCCCCATTTTGTATTTCTGTTTTGTTCAAGGCGGGATCATAGCCAAGACCCAAGACATGCCAGCTCCGATCCAAAGGATGAGTCAAGTTATAGAAAGTTATTAACCCTGGAGGTAAGGTGCCAAGTTTCCAAAGTGTTCTATCCTCATTCTGCAACGGAAAACATAGTCAGCTGAAAGACCACACAAGGATGAAGATTTTCTTAAAATAGCAAATGACTTTTCTCCTCTAACAGAAGTACTCCTGGACATCAAATGCATTACTACTCTTTGCAAGAGCGAAGCTTGCTATGGAAGACTGACTTTTTAAGGCTAGCCCTTTCCAGGTTCAGGAGCAATTTTTGGAAGAAAATCAACTGAATTTCCTCACTTCTCAAATCAAGAGGTCAAGGGAGTAGATAGATGCATTCTAGACATGGTAGATCATAGAAAGAGTTGCAAAAAGCCTGTTAAGTAGGCAATCATTCATTTTTCTAGAAGATTGAAATAAAGCTCAACGGAAAATGAGCAATCATGCATAGGGTATGCAACTTTTCCTTTTATGGGGTGAGGAGGCACTAAGAATAACAAGAGCTGCAACCTTGCAACCTAATACAACTATACAATACGATGTTTCTCCAAAACTAGAAATAGGGGTCACAATTGATATAGCTCTTATCATCAATGTACCATTTCATCACCTCTACTCAAAACCTAAACAAGTCATTGTAATGTCCAGGAGACATCATTGATGTCATACAGCCTTCTTGTCTTCCATTTTATATTATTATCCACCTTCTAATTTCCCATTATTCTATTATCTGGGATCCACCATCATTTTGAAGACTAAACAATGCCCAAATTTGAAAAAAGTCAAATTCTATCTCCACTTATGAACCCATTTACTCAAATGTAAACTTCAACTAGTACCTTAAAAATCATGCCTGAGACACCAATACCAGGAGGTAGGAAGTACATTTCCTGGCAAATTTTGGCACTTCAGTTTGATTCCATAACATCTATCTACACTCAAGCAAACGATGGTACTTACAGCAATAACTCAAGGTTTCATTCCCATCAGTCTTCTAAAAATACTTCCATTTAATTCTTTGTTTTTCATGATCATGGATCGTTTGGTACGCGGGAAGGGATAATCAAGGATATCCCACCTTCTATATGGGATATTAATCACACCATTTTAGTACAAATAATGGGATTAAATTATCCCGGGTTTAGCTAATACTTCAAACCAAACATGGAATAAAGTTAATCCCAAATTTTATCCTGGGTTTATTATCATTAACCCACATACCAAACGACCCCTAAGCACATTTATTTTCAATAGTAGTTCCATAGTTCAGATTTTTTATCTGCAGCCTTTTCACCTTATTTGACCATCCAAAGCAGCAGCATCTTTATTTATATAAAATCTAGTTTAGTGCACTAATGTCTTAATTTTCAGTAAAATCATATAAACTTGATTAATTAAAACTAAAATGGACATCAAGGCAATGCCTTTCTAGCCTTATAGCCACCCCCGTAGCAGGTCCTCTTAAACTCGTGAAAACCTATATGAAATTGGGGGAGATGTGTTTGATGGCCCATCGCAAATGTTCTTTTTTATAGCTATATGGCCCTTTTATAACATAAGACATCGGTAAATAAAATGCATAATATCTTTGTAGGGTCATTTTCTTCTATACAAACTGTAATTGGCCATAGGAGATCATTTCCTCGTAAAATTGTGCTGAGTTCATGTCATGGAAAACAAATGAAGAAGAAATTGTGAAAGATTCATGATGATAATATAAAAGAATTCAGATAATTGTGATTAGAAGCACCAACTTAAGAATATGTAATATTAACTTACCCTTTCTTGCCAATAATGATATATTCCTGTAATGTTGCGCCTCCTCCACTCCTTCAAATCAAAGACATTCATGCCAAAAGCCCATCCACAGGCATTTGGATCAAAGTTTTCAGATATCTTCGGGTTAGAAAAGTTAAGATATTTATCAAATCTATGGAAGCTTTCTTTGCATGTCTCCACGGCACCATTGACCATCCCTTGTAGGTTGACAGACCAAAGAGGTGTCAGATCCTTCTGAACTACAATATCATCATCCAGAAATAAGATTTTCTCCAGCTTTGGATATACTTCAGGAAGGTAAAACCTAAGATGATTCAGCATTGACAAATACTTTGGGTTCCTATATTTAAGATTGTCGGTGCCAGATGTAAGGGAGTTCGACTGATGTGCCTTGAAATAATACTCTATCATTCTAGCAGATTCAAGCTGACGTAGTACAGGGCAGTAAGTAGAATTTAGCCATGTAAAGTCATCGACATTCTCAACGTGAATTGTTGCAGCAGCAGGAGGATTGACAAGGAACCACATTTTCATAGCTGGGAAGTTCAATTTATCTGTCACTATATGGAAAACGTGCTTTTCAGGCTCCTTCGCATGCAGTATAGTAGAGTTTACAACAACAGATGTGGCAAGTACATTATCAGAAAATATTGCATAATGGAACAGAGAAGGATCTTCAAGCTTTTCCTTGTTCGGAAATTCTCTCTCTTCATATCGACGTATAAAGAAGTCTGTCGTGAGAAGCAAAGGAAGACAATGCAAAGGCCTGGGAACAGTTTTAGCAGCCAGCTGTATCAAGAATGCACTCCTTTTCTTCAGCATATTTAGACCAGTTTCGGCCGACTGAAGCATGACTCTTAGTTTCCTTGCTAGTGTCATGCAATCGTATAGTTGATCCTTTGCAGCAGCTAAAACATGGCCCATATCCTTTGCTCGGTCAAGTGCACTGTAGATAAACCCAATATTAGAGACAAAACCTAACATCTAAACTTCAATAACAAAAACTGGAAAGCACCAACCTTGGTTGAAGTTCAGAATCAGAAGTGGCTTCTCCAATTGCAAGCTGGCTTTCTCTAGAATGATTTATCAAAGAATCATACAGAGAATCTTCATTCTTAGCTTTTGCAATGGTAGCATACGCTCTTGCCATGATGATTTGGTCACGCATAAGTTTAAGGGTAGAGTCAGCATTAGGGTTTTCATATTCTTTCCTCCATATATTGTATTTACCCTTGCTAGTTGTGTCAAGCTCTTTAGCTCGCTCAACAGCAGCGTCTTGAATTTGGTTTTCAATTTCCTTATCTTGTTCGATCAGCTCTGCAGTCCGCCATTCCCTTCTTTCGTTTCTTAGCCTCTGAAGAACCAGGAAGTATCTATGAATTCAAATGACTGAAAAGGCACATACATGACAAATGTGGAGATATAAGATTAGCCACCTGGCGCTTGAGTTTGATTGGATGCAGCTCAGATGCTGATTTATGCTCCACAACAACTCCATACTGATTTTTGTTTCCATTAGAGTGATCAATAGTGCCCTCAAGTTTATCCGGTTTCTGAGACTTCCCTTCCACTTCCTGTGAACAAGCAGTAAACAGAAGTTGCAGTCTACATCAACAAATTCAAAACTACTATATCCTCATCATTTCAAAGTGTTTTGTCCATTTAATATCACCAAGTAGAGGAATTGTGGAAGTTTGAGAACTGGTCGGTAAACACAGACCTTGGAACTCTTCTTGTGATCACCATCCTCATCACTAGGATACCTCCATACCCATGAAGTTGACAAGTCCTTGGAGTTTATGCTCCTAGTTCTAACAGCACCATTAGCATCAGTATATGTTACAAGGATGTCAATATTCTGCATTAAGAGCAGAAGATCATCATAATATGGTATATATAGATTAAAAGTAAATAAATCTAAAGCAGAAAAGAATTTTCTAGTCATTATATACTGTTTCTATGAAATCAAAACCAGTTGATTACTTTCTCATCAGGACGAGCAGCACTAATTCGACCATGTTCCTGCAAAGAAATTTCAGAGTTAATGTCATATAAGGCAAATGGGATGCAAAAATCTTATGAGATATAGATAATGGCTTTCAAATCAACTAAATAAACTCTCATTATTCAACATTCAAGTAATCATATTGAGAGCCAAGTGCACAATTTTCTGGTCCCTTTTCCTAGCATTATATCAACATTTCTACAAATGCAATGTTAGGAAATTTAAGCTGTGTCAAAAGAGAAAGAAAAAGACAACTCCAATTAAAAGCTAGGTCAACAAAAAAACACTTTCCTAATTTACATTTAAGAAATAAAAGATCATCCAAGTATATCATCAGATAGTGATGTTTGAATTCTTTCTCTGAGAAAGGGATAATTACTGCACAGCTAATAAAGTACTGGTTGTAACACAACCAGATTTTCAATATAACAAAAACAAGATAGGTGATGCAGATCTCCAGGATCAGCATAGCTTGAACTGGCACCAAAAAAGTTGCCTAAACAATTACCAGATTTCAGAGGATGAACTCAATATAGGAACTCTAGTTTTGTGCTATAAGAGCAGATGGTGTAACAATATTCTGCAGTTTTATTGGGACATTTTCATGGATTTGAGGCGGATAAAGATGTTCAATATATAGGAATTTCACATGGTAGAAGCATGACTGACACATAGAAACAAAGAGAAGTATTATTAACCTTTCTATTAATGCATTGCGGACAATCATATGAGGGGAAAAGACCTTTCAGCTCTCCCCGACTGAAAATAGGAGGAAGAGAAGTCAGGTAACATTGATTAGTTGCAGCAGCAAAATTTACAAAGTATAGAGAAGGAGTGATCTTACAGTGATGATACATTTGACAATTCTACTGGGGAAGGTGCAACCTGAATAAAAATGAGAACAAAGAGCTAAAGTGAAGCTCCAATAATATAATTTTGAATAAAAAACAAGGACAACAACAATATCGGTAAACCTCTTTCAAAATTACGAGATCCAGGGCGACACTAACACGATTAGTGAATAGAGACTCAGGAAGAAAGAGAAGACCAATTAGATGCGCAACGATATTATTCAGAGAGAAAGATTTACCTGGAAGAAGAAGAAGAAGAAGATTAGCAAGGTAGGGGAGATGAACGATCCTTTAAAACGAGCCTCCATGGCCAACCAAAATTAGAAAGAAGAGACCTCTGACAGTGGGATCAATTATATTAGTATTGCGCCATTTTTGTGCATTCAACCTCAACTCAGCTTGGGCCTTGGCAGATGAACAACTTTCTCTTCTTTTTTTTGTCAATTTTTTAAGAGGGGGACAAATTTCTGCATTTTAGCCTAAGAGGGAACCAATTTTTACATTTTGCCATAATATTCCACTTTCGGCAACAATATTCCATTCTCGTCCTTCACGTAATTCAACTCTCCTATTGCTCAGTAAGAGTACTAATACAAATTAGTTCAAAATTAGTTAGTTTGAAGCAGAAGGCAGCTCAAACATGGTCAAAATCGAATGGCTACCCTAATTTTTTTTTTTTAAAAAATAATAGTATTTTTTAAAAATTTGTTGAGATGCAAAATTGCATATAATTTTTTTATAATTGATTTCTTTATTCATTAGATTTGACAAGCTTTTTTTAATATTTTTTTTCTTTTATGCGAAAAGTTTACTTTTTCTAACAAGAGTATTCAATATATTTATTTTTTTGAAAAAATCATAATCTATCATTTCTAAATAATAATAATAATAATAAAAAATAATAATAAAGCCCCTCAAATTTAAGTGTGCAAGAGCCTTGCAGTTTTTTCTAACCTTGTAGTTGTAGAGAGCCGGCATTGAATACACTATTCACGTTATTGCTAAAATATTGCTACTTAAAAAAATCTTTTTGTATCCTTTAGTAGGTTAAGGTTAATTTATTTGTAGTGCTTTTCATGTTATTGCTAAAATAGTGCTACTTATTAATTCTCTCTTATATCCTTTAGTAGGTTAAGGTCGACTTATCAGTTATTTGTAGCATTTTTCATGTTATTACTATTTGCTATTTTCGAATTATAATAAATTATTTGTAGGTTAACATCTTTATTGTAATGACCGAAGAATATAAAATCTAGATTTGTTTTGGTATACATAAATAATTTGAATTTAGTCAAACATCAAACATGAGTAATTTGAATTTAGTCAAACATCAAACATGAGTAATGTATTGAAGTGCTGATATTGTACATATGAATTAAACATTTAGAAAGTTCTTTGACAAATAATAATATGAACTGTCCATCTAAGTTATCTCAAATGCATACAATCGGATAATTTTGTATAGCATAACGCCACAAAAAGAATATGCAAGTCCTGATTACTTCACTACAACACCCCCTTTAGGATTCTGTTGGATGCCTAAATTCTTTCACAATATTTTATCTAAAAGTTAATTGTATGTTAAAATAAATAAATTACTTTTTGCGAAAGAGGTAACTTGGAATGCCACCTAAATTGAGAAAAATAAAAAAAGAACATATCAAAGAGAAACCAGAGATGGATCCATGAAGCAGAGATTAGAATAGAGATGGTGATTCTAGGAATACATATATCTCAAAATTAGAGATGCATCAACTCTGTGTGCAGTGCAGGTGTTGATTATCTGCTTCCAGTTTCTAACTTCTCATCACCAGGCACACTATCATGCATACTCAACCATATCCATAACACAGGGGACTGGAAGTCTTGAATCTCCTTCAATGTACAAAATAATGAACTCTTTACATATATCACTGAAACAAGCACAACCCAATGCCATACAGAGCCTTGACACTTCATCTCACAAGCTCAGACGTCAGGCAACCAAAAAAAAACAAACAGACAACATTTGTATTTGGACAACTAAGTTAACATAGCTATATAGTATTATCATATTCATGATGCTCTTCTTGGGAGTGGATAGGCTCGATTTACATCGTTCCTTGGATGAAGTGGAGAACGATGGTGCAAAGGTGGCTGACCGTATCTATAAGCAGTCTGATGTCTGGATGTTATTCTAGGCTCCTTGGGTCTTTCGTTGGCTGCCTCAATCTGTTCTAGTTTCTCCACTACTTCTTTCATTCCTGGTCTGGTTTTAGGTTCAGGTCCAAGACATGACAGTGCCAGTTGTGCTATTTGAACTGCAGCTCTGGATGGATATCTTCCTTCCAGCCGCGAATCCATCTTGTCCTTCAACTTCCTTCTATCAGATAAATGTGGCTTAATCCATTCAACCAGATTATGCTGATTGCTTGGGCGGTTTGTGTCTAGTGCCCGTAGAGCTGTTAGCATTTCCACTAACACAACACCAAAACCATACACATCGCTTTTCACGTACAAGTGTCCTGTCAAAAAATGACGATACAAGTATGAACATACATTTACTCGGATTTGACTGTATATATGTTTGAGCATGTAAGCACAAGATGTGATTCCAGAGAAGTATAACTACCAAGTATAGAAGCCTAATGGACACTAAGTTTACCTGTTTGAACATACTCAGGAGCAGCATAACCATACGTTCCCATCACCCGTGTTGTCACATGTGATTGACTAGCCGAAGGACCGAGTTTGGCCAAGCCAAAATCTGATATCTTTGCATTGTAAGACTGAAATCAAAAGGAATTAAAGAATGTCATGTAATCAGTAACAACCTTTTCCCTAATGTTCTCATTGTTATAGGTCAGCTAGTAAGGTTTTGTCACTCTGAGATCAAGATCTCAAAACTTAAGGCAAAACATTAAGTCAACCACAAAGGTGCTCAGGGTTTGTGGTGAATGAAATAATCAACTGGGATCAATTTGTGATCTCTCTATTACTTGTGATAAGAACCTACACGACAATGTTCCAGGGGAAAAGAAAAAGAAACATACGCCATCAAGTAATATATTTGAGGCCTTGAAGTCTCTGTAAATGACTTGCTTCTCTGATGCATGTAGGAATGCCAAGCCTCGGGCTGCACCGATCACTATTTGAAGCCTTATATTCCATGGAAGTGGCTGAACAGCAGAGCCCCCTGAGCAAACCGAAGAGAACAAATATGTTTAGGTGGAGGAACATTCCTAACTGATTTATTCTAGAAAATCCTATATATCATTGAGAGTATATAGCTCATCTCTTACTTCCAAAAAGATGGTTCTCCAAGCTGCCCTTTTGCATAAACTCATAGACAAGCAATAGTTCTTTATCTTCCCAGCAGTATCCCAAGAGTTTGACCAGGTTAGGATGTGAAAGTGTTCCAAGAAAATTAACCTCACACTGCATAAACAAATGAAATGAAATACACAAAGAGCCTTGGGAAAAAAGAAGAAGAGCATCTATACGAGCAATAAAACTAATTTTAACTTGTAATAGTTCCTAGTCTAGTCAATGACGAACAAAAACTGAGTGAAATTTAGTAGAAAGCAATAGCTTGTGCTCGAAAGTTGTTGATAGTAATCAATCAACTAAAGTTAGCAGAAGACCCACGTTCCAATATATATGGATAAAAAAGCTGTCTGGGCAAATGAGAAAGTAGAAAGGTGTTTTAGAAACACATCCTCTGCATAACAAAAGCAAGACTCTGAACAAAGATGGTAGACAATCCATCCAAACTCAAACTTAATCTATTTGTGGAGAAGGAGAATATATAATTGAAATTTACCTGCCACTCTTCAAGTCCTTGTAAACTTTCAGAATTCAATTTCTTAACAGCAATGACAGTGCCAGTGCCACTAGCAGTCCTGGATGAAGCCCTGTCATCAAGCCAACCCTTGTAAACTTTGCCAAAACCGCCTTCTCCCAGGACGGTATCACTTCTAAAATTTCTTGTAGCGGTCTTGAGTTCGGTAAAAGAAAATGTCCTTAAATTAGGATGCGGTAATATCTGTCCCCCATTTGGATACACCTCATCAACTCCTCCGCCGCTGGCTGCTGAGAATTGGCTATTCCCGGAGACGTTGCTTACAGTTGAGGAGGATGTCGTGTTGCTCGTCGTCTGTGATATGCCTACAAGATATAATAATTTCGATGCAGAAGCACAAGTTAAGAAAGTTATTCGGAATCCGAATAAATAAATCAAGTTGGTACCTGAGCTGAAATGGGCAGTGGTAGATGGGCTTTGATTATTAGAACTGAAACAAACTCCCATATCTCTGATCTCGCATACGTTTTTCTCCAGTAGAAAGAAAGAAAGAAAGATGGGATGGGATGAGATTGAGATCTCTTCTATTCTATTCTATTCTATTTGCAGCTTCTGCCTCCTCATCAATCGATTGTTTGACTTGACTCAAATTTCATTTTTAATTTTCTATTCAATCAACACTCCTAGTCGTAGTTGGTTGTTGTAAACTTTCAACTATGACTTAGTCTTTTCCGCCTCATTCATATCTTACCATTCCATCCCTACTACTTTCAATCATTTCCCTTTTATTTATAACAAACAACACAAACATATTCTACTTACTAATTGGTTTCATTCTCATCTTGTAATTCATTCCCATAATTCTCATATACTATTAAATTTAAAAATTCTCTTTTACCTTGGGCGTTAAAATTCTATTACATTATTTTAATATGACAAAAATAGCATAGTAATTTTACAGTTAAAGTTGGTAATATGATAAAGATAGTTGTGTAACCTCGTAGATTTAACATTTTGGGAAAGGGTATAGTCCGTCACACAAAGCAAAATCTGTGAGATTGGAGTCCAATTATTCTCTACATAATTTTAGCCTACCCTGAAATTGTTTCTTTATTAATCATCTTTCACAAAAGAAAAAAAAATAGGAATAATGTTTTATGTTTATGTTGTCTGAAAGGAGAACATTATGCCATATTTAATTGCATAAGTTCAATGTGACCAATTTTCCTACACCTTCAACCCTGACGCGGTTTTGGCCTCTTATTTCATTTTGATGCCAAGTCAAACATATACATTATTTAAATTTGGACAAAAGGAATTCTTTAAAGTTAATTTCCACTATGTATATTCTGAGAAAATTTTATCAATGTCATTTTTTATTCCCTTCCAACTATAATTTTTATGTCTTACAAAATAATATTCATAACAAAAACCTTTTTCTCTAAGTAGATTTTTTAGTTGACAACTTGATATTATTTTAAATTTTTATTTTTAATGTTATGTAAGATAAAACCTAGGCTAATTTTAGATACACAAAAAAAATAAAATTTAGTCACTTAGTTTTAAGTATATCAACCAAAGATGCTATCTCGTCGTTAATAAGAAATGGATCCAAATTTTAAAGTACTGCAAAGAGGTAATTTGTATTTATGTGTGTTATATGAATTAGTTTAAGTGCTCTTGTCAATTAATTATTCCAGAAAAAAAAAACATAATTTCATTTGCAATATTATTTATCCAAGCATCTAATAGTTGAATCATTTGATTAGTAGGAATATAAAAGTCCATCCTCAAAATTAACAAGAATCTATATTTTCTATACTCAAATTAATTAATCATCCTCATTAGATAATAAGACTTCATTAATTCAATATGATTGAAGACTTAGATTAATATAAAACTAAATGGGTAGATTCATTAATATTTTTATGGCCAAAATTAGTCTACATGAGATGAAAAATAAAAAAGTTAGTATGTCATGAGATGCTAATTTAAATTTAAAAGAAAATAAAAGACTCCTTATAGAAAATGTCATAAATGAAAGGAGTATAATTTGGCACCTCATTTGTATTTATATATTAGAAAATATAAGAACTAAATGCGTAATAGAGAAATGGCAAGTCGAGTCAAAGGACGAGGGCGGAGATCGTCAAAAATCAAAATAGAGAAGCTAGCTAACTCCCATCAATAGACAATAAAATACTATTAAATGCAATAGATGTCTCACTTGTTTTCAAGGAAATTTAGTCAAAGTCCACCATGCCCGGTCTCTTCCTTATATACCATTTTAATTATTTAACTTTACGTCTATAATGTTAATTTGACTTGGGCCTCATTTTGTTATGTGCATTTACACTGTTAACAACTTTAGGACCTTCAAATTCCAACCTTTCATAGCGTATAATCAATTTTTTAACTTAAATAATAGCATCACATAAATTGAGACAAAGAATATATATTGAAATGAAATTTTTAAAAAAATATTATTATATTAATTGAAACTTGAAGTTGTGTTTGAACATAAAAATTAGTATTTAAAGTTTTGTAAATGAGAATATTAAAAAGAAAAGAAGTCGTAGTTTTTTCAAAATTTAAAATTACATATATAGTATTCAAGTATGAAATTGAAATAGGAAAGAGGAAAGAAAGGCGTCGTTGAATTTTTATTTCTTACGGGAAAGATGGAAGACGAAACACTTGTTTGGTGTGAAGAGTTTTCTGGTGATACAAAAGAACGTCAGGTAAACTCAATCTTTTTTTTCTTCTATGTGTGTGAAATAATAATAATTAAATAAAAAAAGGTAGATGTGTATTTTGAGCATGTTAATTTGCCCAATGTGAATTAATATACTTTTCCACGAATTTGGGCCCTATCAGATATTTTGCTCATGGGTAAGCTTAGACTTGTATATCATCATCATCATGCATACGCTTTCTAGCAAATTCAACAATCAAAACTATCTACTTTTCCTTTACTAAACATCTCTATTTCTCTAAAATAGTTTTTGCAATATATAATATATGATCAAATTAATTATTTTTATTCCATTCATTTCTCCAAAATTCAAATTCATTTTTGATTTTTCATTTCGGAAATTTATTTGTTCTACATATACATCAGATTAAAAGACTCATTTTTTGAGGGGGAAAAACAAAACAAAGAGAGAGATTGATAATCTAAAAAGTAAAATAGAGATACACATAAAAATTAATTAAAATAGGAAGTAGAAAATCATGTCTATTAATTAATAAAAAAAAATTAAGTAATTGGTTTTTTTGGTCGAACAAGGATACATGTATTAAGTAATTGTTTTATATATACTAGTACTAGTCTACAAGGGTGGTTCAATGCCTTTAAAGATGAGGCTAGAGCCGTCAAAAAGGGCTTAGCTAATGGGGTCGACCCGACCCAACTCGTTATTGGGGTAGGGTTGGATAGTATTTTATAAGCCTGTTTAAAACTGGGGCTTATAAGCCCAACCCTTTTAGGCCCTTAGCTCTTGAGGTTTGATTGGGGCCGGGCTGGGGTCGGCCCATGGGCTAAATTATTTAATTTTAATTAAAATAAATATTAAAAAAATAAGAATAAAAAACTAGAAAACCTAAATAAGTGTTTGTGAAGTTTTTCTAAGGAGCTTACATGAATTTCTTTATTATTTAGTTTTGAATATAAGACTTGGATAGTAGACACTATTTAATATTATATGTGATAGAATATTTTATGGCTTGAACAATTAATTAGTTTCTTGATTTCATTTAACAAAATACTTTAAGTAATTATGTATTGCTAACTAAAGTTTTAGTCAGAAGTGTTCTTTAGTTTACTAGTTTGTTTTTCAGATATTATTTACTTAAGAGATTATTATTTTTTTCTTTAAATATTTATTGCTAAGATTTTATTTAGAATTATTGAAACAATGTTACTGTTTGTGACATTGATTTGACATATAAAAAAAAGGACCGGCCCGCCTCAGCCCTTGACCCTTCTGGGGTTGGGCCAGGTTGACCATTTTACAGCCCTTTGAAATGAAGGCCCGGCACGCCCCCGCCCATCAAATTCTTTGGCCCGTGAGGCTTGGGCAGGGTAGGGTTGGGCTGGCCCGTTTTGACAGCTCTAGATGAGGCATATGCCTTAGGCCCCCAAAATCGAAGGGCCTAATTTTTTAGTAATAATAAAATTATTTTAAACTTTTTTTAACCAAAAAAAATAAGAATGTTTTAATTTGTTTTGAAACATTAAAGAATGTTTCTTTTTTATGGATCAATTTTTAAATTTAACTTCCACATGATATGTTTAAGATCACAAGATTAAAAAATATTTTGGTATATATATATCTTTAGTTTAAGATCATAAAAAATAAGACTTCTTTTATTAAAAAGAAAGAAATAACTTGAATCTCAGATATAAAAAAATAATTAAAATTTAGGCCTCCAACTTATTTTTGGCTTTAGGCCACTAATTAACTTGAGCCGCCACTGCTAGTCTAGTATAAATGATTTTCACAAAATTTCAGTGTTATACAACAATGATCCATCTGTCCTACTCCAACGTGAAACAACATAACTCGACAGACGGACACTTCACACAAATATATTAACTCCTAACTATGCTTGGTCGGTTTTATTTGAGCATGAGCCCAGTTTTTGTGCATTCTGATGTTAATAAAATAATAGTAGTATTAGACTGGTAAATATATTATCAATTGTACAATCACAAATATTACTTCCTTGCTAGAGGGATGTAATTGATGTGTGCTAGGGATAAATCGTTTCTTTGTTTCTTTCACTCTTGAAAGCAACAAAGGAACAACAAGAAAGAAACAATATTATGTTAGATAAAGCATAGTAAACATTCCTCAACTAATAAATACAATAGTTTGATTGGGAATCAATACTATGATCATAGCTTGTTTTCTTGGGCAAATGTAAGCACACAATTCCATTGTGGGACTGCTGGCAATGCAAGAATCAAAATGTACTAGTGTGTTGCCATCTATGATTAAGAACACTATTATTTTCTAAAATCTTGACCAAATCTTAATATATTAAAAATTAAATCTTGTTTAAATTTATACTATTTTTGTTATTGTACGATACTCACACATGTCACTCGTTTCTAACCATTTTTTTTAACTACTCTGCACAAAGGCAATCTGGAAGGACTCCTTCCTTCCTTGGATTTTTAATGGAAATGAGTGAATCTATAGGCTAGAGGAAGACTTATGATGAAAGGTAGTTGTATATATGAATGACATTTTCACAAGTAAATTCATTTGAAATCTCATCCCGAACAAATTTGCATTTGAAATCTCATCCCGAACAAATTTGCAGTAACCGAGATCATTAATAATGACAAATAACATTTTCACAAGTGAGTTCATTTAAAATGTTTGAGATCTCATCCCGAACGAATTTTGTGATGTCAAAACACTCTATAAATTAATAAATAATTTATCAATTAAATAATACATCTACAAAATAATAATATTTTATATTCCCATCAGTATGAATTTAGTGAGTGAGGTTTTAATGTGTATATATTATGAGTTTGATGACCCACCTTATTAGATGGTTAATGATAAATGAACTAATTTGGAAATACATACATAATAATTTCTTAACTCTGTAGCATCTCATAATTATTACTCAATAATTTGGAGAAAAGAGAGTTTTGAGCTCAATTTGCTGTCCCAGCGAGTGTAGGGTTGACCGGACAATTTTCCATCAAGTTATGTTGCATGGTTTTGTCTACGACTCTACGTGCAAATATAATCTAATACTATATATATAGAGAGAGAGTGTCTTGTTGCATCTCCAAAGTCTAATTATATGTACCAACAACTTCAATTTTGCCATGAATGGCTTATTACTTATTGCATATTCATTCATAATAAATTGCCAATCGATGGAACTTCATATCTACATACATGAACATGACAAAAAAACGATACTGATTTATTTAAAATGGATGAGAGAGAGGATATAGTCCTAATAATTAATTTAGGAAAGGTAAGCATATATATGACGTATATGATGCATGCAGGTACGTAATAGCTAGGGAGTAATTAGTAATTAAGTTTAAGCGGCACAGGTGGGACAGGCGCAGCCAGGACCGCACTTGCAGTTGGCCTTTCCAGTAGCGGCTTCACTCTTTGGACATGTGCAAGGATTGCACCCACAGTGCTCTCCACATGAGCATCTCTTGTGCTCCATGCTTGCATCCGACGATGCGCACCTGCATAAATCCTTACTAATTAATTAATTATATTGATGATGGCACTCTCAAATTTTAGCATCAACAATATGTACCTGCAAGAGATTCCGCCGGGGCATGGAGAAGGACAACCACACCTTTCATTGCATGTACCACAACTTCCTCTTACATCAGCCATACCTGCAATGGATCGGATCCATTGTCAAAATTAATTAAACGGAAACAATAAAACTGCAACAAATTAAGGGCAACATCCCACCTACACAATATTAGTTAGTTGATGAGATAAAGAGAGCATGGCGTCTTTCTCTTATATATTGAGTGAAGCAGCTCCACCTGCACGACACCTGCCTATTACGTGTCAACCTGCCCGCCCACTTCTCTTTCTCTTTTGCCACCTTCAACTAATACCTACTTACTATAAAAATATAATACTTTGAGTACCTAGCTTCTTATAACCCATCATCAAAATAAACTAGTGCTCCCTCTTTCCTAACCTACTTAATTTGATGAACTTTTTATTATTAAAATAAACCATTATTAAAATCTATTTATCAAAAATAATATATATTTTTAAATTTTTACATAGTATAAATGCATTTTGCAATAATGTTTTGGGTTATATTTATTTTTAAAAAATCAATAACAAAAAAATGACGGAGTAAACAGACATACCGTTTTATAATTTGTTACTCTGAGCACGTTTTATAGCTAAAACATCACTCACAGTAACTTTTCTTTGAAATAGCTAAAAACAATGGATATATATTTTTTGTTCATCTATTTACTTGAAATATATATGATTTTCTCGTTTCTTCTCTTTTCATACATAAATAATACTCCCTCCGTTTCAAAAAGAGTGGTTTAGTTTGACTTGACATGGGATTTCAGAAAATAAAGAAGACTTTTAAATCTTGTGGTCCTAAATTAAAGTTATGTCAAATGTATTAAATTGTCCTTTAATCTTGTGGTCTTAAACATGTCACGTAGAAAATTGAAATTAAAATATTACCAAAAAAAGAAAAAAAATCATCTTTTTTAAATGAATTAAAAAAAAAAGTCATTCTTTTTTTAACAGAGGAAGTACAAACGGAAAACGAGAGTAAATTTGAATTATTTTTTACGAAGTTTTAGTTGCATCGATTTCAATGCACAAACATTTATTCAATAGAGTTATGTTTCTAGGCACTTGTTATGATTGATTTTAGGCACTTGTTATGCCTTGATTTTACATTTCGATTAGGCTGATCTTATTAATTGAGGCTTATTAAAATAGAATGTTGACTGTGTTGTGAATAATTTTTGTTGAGAAGAACAAAAATTGCCATTGGTAAAAAGCCCTCTTCACTTTCTTTTTTCCTTTTGTTGAAAAAAGCGTTGTGAAAAGTATATTTCAAGTAAACGTATACGCAAAAAAAAAAAAATATATCCATTTTAGTAGTGGAAAGTTGCATAAAGTTGAATGAGGTAGGTGTAATATTGAATTTCAATTTTCAGCCATTTCAGAGAACGTTATTAAGAGTGACCTTTTAGCTGTAAAACGTGCTTCACACCGTTATTGAGAGTGACCTTTTAGCTGTAAAACATGTTTCACAGTAACGAATTATAGAACTTTACTGACAGTAACGTTTTATGTCTATTTACTCCGTCAGATTTTTGTCTTTTTGCCATTAAATTTTTTGAATAAAATATAACCTAAAACGTTACTAAGAAATATGTTTATACTAATTTTGTAAAATTTCAAAAAAAAAGTATTATTTTGGTGAATTGATTTTAATAATATCTTCTTTTAGTCAAAAATTCGTTAAAAAATAATTCTAAAGCTAAAGTTATTTCTAATTATAGAAAAGTAAAACTTATAAAAAAAAAAAAACATATTATCACATAGATTAAGACAATGGGAGTATAAATTTGATAAGGTACTGCGAAATAAAGTGAATACACTTCTTATATAATAAAGATGTGTGAGCTCTCTGTTTATTTATTATTTATTTAATAATAAAGTTGATTGAGCCGAGTCTCATCTCTCGAGTCCAGTCCACAAATAATTTGTTCTTACTGTCATGCCTGCTATAAAACACGATAATGTATATTGAACCATTTCGAGCATGTTTCCCCCACTCTTCAATCATAATGTATAGAAAGGGTGCCTCGGACATAAATAAATCACGTTTGAGTACTTATAATGTGATTTTAAGGTTAAATCTCAAAACTAAAACGTCAGTGCTCACATTTCTTCAAAGTTGCTCAAAATCGTAACGTTCCTTCTTAGAAACAAAAACATTGTGTTTATAGGGCTACATTTCCTCTTTATGTTTGTAAAACTTGAATAATAGGATGTGGTGATGATTCATCCATTCCAACAATAAGCAGTGGGTTCCTTCCATTAACATTAAAATGTTGCATGTAGCTACTGGTAGTCATACTTTTCGTGTCAGCTCTTTCCAATGTATCCTACCAAATAAGTCTAAATTGTTGCTCAGGCTCCTGTTGAATTGAGTAGAAAGAAAAATACACATCAGTGAGTGACAGACTTTATCACTATCTTCACAATAATATATCATCCATTTATATGACTCTTATTATTTTACAACAAGAGCTACTATGCCCTATTCCAACCAGGTGTGCCTCAAAACATTTGAGGCTATTTGTTACATAAGTGGTTTTTACTAAGGTTTGCAAATACATTCTTACATTATTCTCATTTGAGGGAATTTGAAAGTTACAAAGCTTGTGATATCTAAATATTGAGTTCAAAAAATCCACAAAAAGAAGTTGGTTAAACAATATGGGAGTTAAGGAGATACCAGGAACTTGAATCCATTTAATTTTATCAAATAGATGTTTTCAAAATGATGTTAATATTTTCTTATGCAGTAACTAACTATAAACTCATACAAATGGGCTGGAGGGAGTAAAGCGGAACCCTGTTGTAGTCTAATATGCCTTAACTCAGCATATGAAAAGGTGAGATAAAGTGATGCATGTTGCTTATATGCTAAACTGTTCCTATACTCCACCTTACAGTGGACGAAACACATGTACCCTAAGGTGGAGTCTATGTAGAGAGGGTCAGACACACAAGTACAGGCATGGAAAAGGATTGTGCGGTTCATGAGAGCAAGGGAAAAAAGAAGAAGAGAATGCATGTGTTTACCTTGTAAACAGAACTGGTCATAGGAAGTGAATGCATTAGGTCATCGGTTTGTTTAGATAACAGTTATGCAAGTCTGTTTTTCTCTTTTTTATTTTCACGAGCCTTCTAAAATGAGTATTTTCCTTGATGATGTTGAATAAAAAAAATTCTATGCAAAAACTACTAAAGTGGTGCATATAGAATACTCAATAGTTTTGCTTATTAAGGCATAAACTTACCAATCATATCTTCGCTAAGTATCTTCAACTCCAAGTTGTCGAAGAGAATCAGGGGCAACAAGGAACACACGTCTAGATGTTTGAAACCGGAAAACTACTATCCCTTTATATGCTGCCCGTGGTACACCATCCTGATGAAATGAATAGTTAATGCAAGTTTTACAGAAAGCATAAGAACCATGAGTCCATGACAGAGGACAAATCCATCACAGGCTCGCAGCTAGAGTGAGTAGACCTGTCCATAGTCCGGGGTAAGAACCGACATGGGGCCAGTCAATAATCCATATTAAATACAGATTACCCTAACCCGTGTTTCACTTGCATGTTGCATCCCATCATGGCCTATTTCAATTCCATGAGCACCCTTTCCCCACAGTAGGACTTACCACCAACACCAACAACAACATACCCAGGGGTCTGTGGAGGGTACTCCGAGGTAGAGAGGCTGCTTTCAAAAGACCCTTGGCTCACCAAATCAAAGCAGTAACAAAACGGAAAAAAATGGTAGTGGAGAGAAACATGACAACTAATAGCAGAGTAGGACTGACCATGAGCAACAACTGGACCTTATAAGAATTGATCTTTAAAATTTATAAACACAACATTAAATATAATCTAACTTTATTTATCAAAAAGCAACTTAGTTTGCATTTCTTTAAGAATTAAGTAATCAAATTGACCAAGTAACCAAAGCCACAAATAAAACAAGTAAATGGCAATAAATTCATCTACTTTTTTGATAAATCACCTCCTATTTCATTTCTGCTAATTCTATACATGTAGGTATATATTCCAGAACAAATATATTACAATATAATTTCAATATTAAAAAATATGAATATTAATAATAAATATATGAGGCCAGAACGGCCAGTCCACAGGCAATTAATACTATTCAAGTCTTGCCCATTGGCAAGCTCAGTTTTTGTTCAAGCCCAGACGCACAAAGTTGACTGCCCCAAGCCCATAGATGCCTACAAGTGAAAAGGGAGAAGGAAAGCATGCATTTCAATTTCACCTCCCTTTGCACCTCAGTCCTAGAAGGAGATGAGTTGTGGAATTGGATTCTGATTGCTCACTCTAATCCTAAGGCACCTGCATTTTTCTTTTGTGTTGCAAAACTATACCAGCAAACAGCAACTATTCATATCCATGCTATATCCAAATAAATTATTAAAAAATCATATGACAGTGAAACAGTAAATCTCCAAGAGCTAAAAGTATAAAATCAGGCATGAATTTTGAACTCCTCAATAGTCTATTTCAAAGTTAAGTAAAATAGATGCCCAATATGCAATGCACAGTCATTAGTCATACCCAACATATGCAATAACTGCATCAAAAGAACCCACTCAAACAGATATGATCAAATCTCAGGTCATAATCAATTTTATATGAAATAGAAGGGGTCATATATGCATTACCTTCCATTCTTCAAAAATGCCAAACTGTCGAGCGATAGCTTCAAAGTCTAGTTGGTCTCTGTACTGAATACGCACATCACCATCTATGTTAAATGCTTTCAAAACAGCATCAGCTCCGTGGATGGGCTTAGCCTTTTTAACCAAGTCGCCAAAGTGTTTCACATAGTTGTCCTGAGAACATGAAACTACAAGTTACATACGTTCCTAAGTTCTTTAATCTTCACCACATAATAATCCTCAAGTCATTACCTCCAAAAGGTAACTTAGGTCCATTGACTTCCAATCAACCTTCAAACAAAATTCCAGGTAGAATACATGTCGTACAAATGGAAAGAATTGAGTAGACAAGAAAAAAGGGGAGATGGCAACAAATACACAAGGGAGTTAGTAACATGCCTGGACATCATTTAGCTTAATTGGCTCAAGATACTGCTTAAAAAATTGCCCCAAACTAGAACCCTGTAAATAATAAAAGATTATTGACAAAGTTCAAGGAAAAGTTTTTTCGATGAAGTAAGGATTAAAATTAAAAGCATCAAAAAGATGCACAAAAGCACTGTACAGGTGCAGTTACAAGAGTAGATTACAAAAGTCCTATGCTATAGGGAGATAACGAAATCCAACAAAGACACAAAAGAGCTAATAGGGGGGAAAATGCTCCAATACTTAAAGATATTAAACATTTAGCTTTCAGGGAGTAGTTTGGAGTTGCTAAACCATCAAAACACCTTCTGTTCCTCTGTCCTAAAGGTCCAAAAAAATTCACCCAGTAATCATTCTCCAGATTTTCCTGATGGATTTACCAATTTTTCATTAACTCCAGCTGCTGCAGGCATCTTTGATGCTTTCTGGTAACACCCAGCTGAGTCCAAACATAGAAAAGAAAAAAAAGCATCATCCAGATGTCTGAAGCAACTGCACAAAGGAGGAAAAGGTGTTTATTTGTTTCAATGTGCTGATGGCACATAGAGCATTTATGAACTATGTCAAAGGACCTTCTGCACAACTTATCTTGAGTGAGGCGGGCTTCATTTAGAGCAGTCCAACTGTAGCAGATGACTTTAGGGGGCAGTTTTGACTGATGTTGTGTAGGTCATCTGTCTTGAGTCTTGACAGTATAAACTCCCAATGGACTTGTTCCCCAGATGAACATGTCTGAAAGTTGCTCACTTGCTCACTGACCATACAGTTTCCCAATCTGCCTAGGAAGCCAAGCATTTCACCCATTTCCCAGTCATTCACATTCCCCCTGAAAATTGGATTTCAAGGATTGGCTTCTATATTCTGAGAGACGGTAGCATCAGGTCTTCTAACAATTTGATAAATGTTAGGGAAGTCAGATAGCAAGGTTGAAGAGCCTAACCATCTATCTTTCCAAAATTTAACTTTTGCCCCATTACTAACTTGATATCTGTTGTCCTGGCTGAACTTGCCCCAAAGGTTGATAATGTTCTTCCAAGGGCCTACCCTATGTGGAGCACTGGAAACCTTTGTGCACCAGTTACTGTGTATCCCATGTTTGGCATTCACCACTCTTTTCCAGGTTAGCTAATCCTCCTCTTCATACCTCCATAGCCATTTCAAGAGTAAACACCTGTTCTGAAGAGTAAGGTTCCTGATGCCCAAGTCTCCCAGTGATTTAGGCAGAGTTACTTTCTCCCATTTTACCAGATGAAACTTATGAGCAGTGATGTTACCTTCCCACAGAAAGCTCCTTCTAATTCCGTCCAGCTTCTTTTGAATCCTTGAGGGGATAGGGAATAGTGACATTTATGTATATAGGAATCAATCAAGGGTGTTATTGATGAGAGTGAGCCTACCACCCGACCCTTCGGAGTGGCCCAGTGGTTTGGGCTTGGGACTTCCATGCTAGAGGTCTCAAGTTCGAAACCCCTTGCCAGCTGGGTCGAGCTCGTTGCACCGGGCATGCCTAGTGTGGGTTACCTCTCCTGTGTCATTTGCGAGCTATTGCATAGGAGCAGGGTTTTACCCTGTATGCACCGCAAGGGTAGCGACTGCGGGTTTCCCTTGACATCAAAAAATATGAGAGTGAGCCTACCACCCGACCCTTCGGAGTGGCCCAGTGGTTTGGGCTTGGGACTTCCATGCTAGAGGTCTCAAGTTCGAAACCCCTTGCCAGCTGGGTCGAGCTCGTTGCACCGGGCATGCCTAGTGTGGGTTACCTCTCCTGTGTCATTTGCGAGCTATTGCATAGGAGCAGGGTTTTACCCTGTATGCACCGAAAGGGTAGCGACTGCGGGTTTCCCTTGACATCAAAAAATATGAGAGTGAGCCTACCACCCATTGATAAATACTGCATTTGCCATGTAGCTAACTTCTTTTCAAATTTCTCCACCATTCCATTCCAAATTTTGTCAGATCTGTGTTTAGCAACCAAAGGTAATACGAGACGGGTTGTTGGGAAGGAACTATCACACAGTAATGTATTCCAGCCAACAAATCCAGATTTTGCACTTCATTGACAAGGTAGATAATGTTCTTTAACATGTTGATGTGGAGGCCAGAAAGAGCTTCAAAAATTTGAAGTGCCAAATTCAAATGTAACACTTTTGCTCAACAGAAGATCAAAGTGCCAAATTCAAAAATATCGGTTTGGATTCCTAAGGCAACTGAATAGAATTTTAGCTACGAGAGTAGTGATTTTGATGGTGGAGAATCTTAGGAGATGAAAGGTTGTCTGCTTGAGCTGGCGTTTCCATTGTAAGGAGATGGGTGAGGACTTGGACCATATTTTATTACATTGCAAATTAGCTACGAAGTTATGGGAGGATATCTTAGATGGTTTGGAGTTTCCTGGGTAATGCCAATATCTGTAAAGGAGTTGATGTTCAGCTGGAAGAGTGGAGCTAGGAGAAGAATGCACTAGGCTTGGAATGTTACCCTCTTGCTTTAATGTGGGTCATTTGGAAAGAGAGAAATAGAAGAGCCTTTGAAGGGGTGGAGATGAGGTTTGCTCAACTGAGAAGTAGTCTCCGATCATTTATTTTCTTTTGATGCACCCATGTAGTTCCGGTTTGTATAGAGGATTGGGAGTCTTTTGGAGAGAACCATATTTTGTATGTTTCTCCTCTTTTTGGTATCGCATTTGTATATGGCCAAGATGGCCTTGTTATTATTAATGAAAACTTTTATTTGATAAAAAAAATCTAAGTGTCGTCTACATATAGTAGGTGAGACTTGCCAATTTCAAAACCTTGAATCCATTGCAACTCCCTGGCTTTATCTAAATCTTGCTCAAGCCTTCCAAACAAGTTGGGGCTTGCTATAGGAATACCCACTTCTTTGTTAAGATGGTAGAAATTGATAAATTTTCCATAGTTATCACTTATCAGTATCTGTTTCAGAAGGTAAACAGCTCTAGAAGGAATGAGAAACATTTTTTCTCTTGAGACGTATCTAAATGAGTAAAAACAGCAATATCACTCCATTGAGGACAAAGATTCAAGTTCAACTACATTTAATGAGCCAAACCATCTAGCACTGATTTAAAGGAGGATTTTTATACACATACATGCTCACCAAAATTGTACGTTCTGCAAACTTCTGGGTGAATAAATTGTCGACCTCTGTGATTTTCTTTCAGCCTTAGCCAGTCATCCCAGTAAGTAAAAGTAAGGTCAAAGAAAAATTTTGAAGGTTCCAAAGGCAGTCAATTTATGCAAGAAATAAGCACATCAATTGGAAAGGATATGCCTTTGGCCACTTTGGAGATAGTTCGGACCAAGTTGATTTTGAAAGCATCCATCCAAGACCAGGAAAAAAGTCTGAGCGGTAAAGAGCATCTGCAGTATAAGATACACAAAGCATTTCAGTGAGATTAGAAAAGTGAACCGCTGTTTACTTTGCTAAAAAACCACCTAAATAATATCAATATATTCCACAACATCGAGCAGAACAATGGGATTAACCTCCATGGACGATACACTTTTGATCAGCTCAACAATGACATGAATGGGTAAAAAAATTGTTTTTCTTTCGTCTTTGACAGTCCAAAATATTCAATTGAAGCTCGCACTCCTAGAAAGGAGTCACGAAAAGAGAAACATAGATTTCTCTGATGACAATCTTAGAAATAATCATTTGGGGTACATCTAAAGAGGGGGAATACACAGTCAAGGAAAGGTATGATCTAATGTGTTGACAGGGGAAATTCTGGAGGATTGGCCTTGGAAGCATGATCGGAGGACCAGGCTACCACTCAAAGTTACATGTCTAGCCTGGACAGCTCTTAATAATGCTTGCTTGACACTAGATAATCTTAGCAGAAAGAAAATTACTCTAGTAAATAGATGTTACTTATGCAAACAGAATCTTGAGAGTGTTAGCCATCTGTTTTTGCACTGCCCCATCACAACTGATATTTGGAACTTTTTCTTCTCTCTGTATGGCATTTCCAGGAGTATACCCAGGTTGATAAAGAAGTCCTACATCAGCTGGAGCCTGGATCTCTTGGAGAGTTGACAAAAAGTCATCAAGAAAACTGGAGGATGATCCCAGCAGTCATTTTTGGTTATCTGGAATGAAAGGAATCGCAGATGCTTTGATGGAATATCAACTCCTACCCACTCTCTGAAGACTAAATGATTAGTTAATTTGTTCGGTTGGAATTCTCTACCACCTGTTAATAGTGTCAACATGTTTTTGGATTTTGTTAGCTCCTTAGCTTTAGCTTAGGCTACTTGTACTAGTGCTGAAATGCTTTTTTGCCCTTCTGTACTGGAGCTAACTGGTCACACCTTTTGTAATTTGGCATCTTCCTGATGCACTATCAATGATAATCTCTTGAACTTTGTCAAACACTCCGACGAACCAATTTTTCAACTTTTCCCTTTTTCATTGGTACACAGAATCCAGAACAAAAAGAGGAGAAGTTAAAATTCATTCAATTCTCACACTATCAATCTTATCCAATATCCTTAAGTGAGCGGAGAATCTTTAGACAACCACAATAAATAGGTGACAGCTTTGTAGACAAAGAAAGAGTTTGCAGCCCAGTGCTTCATCCTGACACTTATATTAGCATGAGTAAAATTATTCAAGCTCAAGTTGATGATTAAAAGGATATGGGTGATCTAGGAGAAAGACGATGCCAGGAATTCAGGAACCAGTCACAGAAAGAGAGGCATGTGGCAGACAAATCCAGGAACCAGTCATGGAAAAGGAAGAAAGAAAAAACTGCAGAAATACACCAAAAATAAAGTACCCAACATCAAATCCCTGCTGCTGTTTTAGGCTTTTCCAAGGAATCAGAAACAAAATGGAAGTATAACCATTCAAACAGAACAGAAACAAGAAACCATCTGCTCTAAGCAGTGTACTTATGTTTCTTGATTGAATTAACCAATAAACATTTCAAGTGAAACAGGAAAAGAGTTCAAAAGAAAACTCATAACCACCATTCCCAAAGGAGGAAGAAGGATTTAACTTACCAGGATCTTGGACGAACTGCCTTTGTCCATTGTCATTCCAAGAAGAAATAGCCATAATCGACCTGGGATGTTCACCACAAGGATGTAAAAAATGTTATACTTGGGACATTGAGAATAGGCATTTTGCAACCTGTCATCCCCATGTTTTAGGCCAAGTCCCATTTTTGTTGGTTCACTATCCCACTTAGCGTATTTGGTCACCAGTTTATGTAAGGAGAAGTTTTTAGTCCTTTTGCTAAGAATGTTATATAATCAAAATAAAAATTGATCCCCCTCACTACCATCAGATTTTCTCCTACCACGTGCCTGGGAGAGAGAGATCATGGGTGGCTGTTGAATCTGATCCAATTGTGTTGGTTCTTTAAAGAAAATGATCCAAAAGGTTGAATGGGGGGGGGGGGGGGGGGGGGGTGGGCGAGATTTGTTATGTATTCCAGATACATATGAGAGTGTGAGCGAGACATGAGAGAGCGAGATTTGTTGTGTATCCCAGATACATGCGAATCCACTTGGATACAATGTATTAGAACAAATTACACTTAATTTTGACCCATTGTAATCCTAGATACATGTATTTGGACGAATCTAGACATATCAAAATCTGGTAAGATACGTAATATTACAAACTAGAGTGTATCTAATTGGCTAACAAGAGGAAAAAAATAGATTTTCCTGATACGAGGATGAAGTGAACAATTCTTGAGAATGCCTTACTTGTCTCTGTCAAGAAGAGTAGCTCCAGCCTCAAAATAGTCAAAAAAATCAGCAGCAATTTCCATATCATCTGCATGTCAGAGGAACAGATATTGTGAGAAGAAAAAAGTGCAGAGAATATGCAACATAGTGATTAAGATAGATCAGCAGTACCTTCTAGTATGATAACACGGCTAAAATTATGCTTGTGAAACAGCTGATCCAATGCCCACTTGTAATGACCTAAGGAAAGAGTGGTCCATTGGCTAATGCAAGACTAATACTAGTTGAAATAAAATGAGCAAAGGAAAAAGATGGAGAAAAAGCAAAAAAACATCCTTACGTGCAATCTTGTAGTATGCAACCAGTTCCCCTGGTCTTTCAGTATGCACAGGTTCAAAATCCAAGTGCTGTCGATAAAAAATCAAAAAGGTCTTTTATCAAGAACAGTCAATAAAAATCTGCCAAGAAGAGTTTGATACAAAGATCAAACAGAAGCAATTGTTGTAACTACACTTAACAATGTGAGGCCAGAACTGTTATCAGCTAATCAGCAAAAGATTAAAGATACAGACTAAAGTAACTACAGCTACCTAAAGCTAACCGATAAAATAAAGCAGCTAGATTCATCTCCCATGCAAGGCAAAGCTTTTATCAGAACAAAATTTAGCCAATTGATATGTTATAAAACTATGAACCTTATAGAAAAGTAGATGAATTTATATACAAAACAGTATGGCTACTCAAACAAAGAGAGAGAAGGAAATTTTATATATATATATATATATATATATATATATCTTGAAAATATAAATCAAACTACACATGCCTCTTCCACTTGTGTAGTCTTACAGGGGGGGAAAGGGCCACAAAGAATGAATGAAGTATTAAAAGAGTTAAAATGATAAGGAAAACATTTACATGTCAAATATAGATTATGTATCTTTTCCCTTTCCATTTTTACTAGATAAAAACTCCTGATTGGTAATTTTTCTACTAACTTGTTTCACCTGTACACAATCTTGTTATTGGAATGACGATGATTGAGCATTGGAACAATGAGTTCATATTCTTAAGTCTGTACTTTTTCTCCAAGTAAGGACCGGCCTGAATTAAATTTTACAGATAGATATACCCCAAATAAATCCCATTTTCCCTTTCTCAAGCGGTAGGAAAAGTACCTGCATATACGTCAGCTGATCATAGCTCAAAGCAAGCTTTCTTACATCAGGATTTGATCCATCCTGCCAAAGGGAAGTAGAACGAAAAGTGGGTTCAGCAAGACAAAGAAGACAAGCATGCAATAGAAGGCTATGAGGGAAAATAAATGGGTACCTGGGATATGAAAAGAGGATATTTTGATGCAACAGATGTTTGGTATCTGATGACAACAATGGAAAATACTGGGCTTATCAGCTGAGGCATCTAGTATGTAATAAGAAGCAAATAAAATTGTTTTGATAGAAAGCATACTTTAAGATGGATTTAATAGTCCTCTCCAGGTAGTCAGCACGACTGCAAGCCATAACAACTACAGCTGCCACTGGCATCTAGTAAATGTAGTAATTAGTTGATGAACAAACATTTGACAGAATTGAGGTCAACAGATGGTGGTAGCAAATGTATGACTGAAGATGTGAGAATTATCTAAACCTGCACATCTCCGATTAACTTTTTTATGCCCTTACCTGTAACAGATAATTAACAATATCAAATATATAAATAAGTTCAAATACTTGTAGGCATGAGTATATATTTATTTATTTATTGATAAGATAAGATTACTTTTTTTTTTTTTGAGATAAGATAAGATAAGATTACTTGTAGGCATGACTAAACTAGAATTAGAATTTAGAGCTCACAACATTAATAACTCAATGATATGAACTGACACATTGACATTAACAGATCTTTATTTATCACGTACAATGAATATAATTTTTTGCAGGCATACATATTCATATTACTGCGACTAAAAGCAGTGGCTTTTTGACAAAAAGCTGAAAGAAGAAAGAGGAGTTTATCAACTTACTTTCAAGATCCTGAACAAGAGCCCTTAATTGCCGGCACTCCTGGTCCTGACGCTTCATTTGTTCTGAAAATGTAGCAAGATGAAGATAAGGGAAGTACAACTACCCGTTACCCTTCATATAAAAAAGTTAAAAAGCATTGTTTTTTTGGGATAGGTACAGAACTTATTATTTGAGATCTACATTATCATAGAAAGAACAAGGAAAAATGCATTGAAAGAGAAACATGAAGAAACTGAATAGGTATAATGCAAGCCAAGTTGCATCAAGGCCATTTTACAAGGAGTCAAGCTCGAGATCTCCAAGCATTACAAGGACTATTCATGAAGATAGATGTGCTTGAGCATACTTTGATGTCATCCCAGGGATTTCATGTCATGAAGATAGCCTTAGAGGACAAAATAGGAGGGAACGATGACTCAACATACGGACTGTATCTCAACCATAAGTCAAGAACAGCCAGATGTGGCAGGTACAGAAGCGACATATGGGCCGCAGAATCACTTACGGCCCGTACCTTGGACTGTATATCAGAACTGGACACTGCCCAGATTCAGGCCTGACTGAGAATCAACCTACGCAGCAACATGCAGAACCGTAAGTTGCTACATATGACCGCATGTCACGATTGGCAGTGCAATTTGGCTATTTTTGCAATTTCCAAGGGATGTCACTTTAGCTGTTTTTGTAATAATTAGCCTAAACTATGAATAGCTGATACTATCTCAATAGACTTTGATTTTGATGAATATTGGTTTTCTTCTCTTTGAGAGATTTGAGAGCTTGGTGAAGCTTTTGTTGAACCTTTGTTTGAAAGGTGAGTTGCAAGGTGAATTCAACTCCCTTCAGGTTCATCTTAAAGATTAGGTGTTTTTTTTGGATTCATCAATTGAAGGTTTTGGTTATCTTAGAACCTTAATTGTCAATTAATTCCATCCTTGTGTTCTATCTATTTATCTTTTACTTTCTTGTTCTTAGATTAGGGTTTCTTTTGGTTTCCGCATTGCATCAAGGTCCTATCCTCACTGCTCATCCTGGAAGATATCTTGCAACATACAACACTAAAACAATATTTTTTTAAAAAGAAAACAGATCTACACCATTTTTCACCACACTCGTATACAATAGGACAAAAACTTACGTAAGATTTTCAAGATAGACGATTTCCAATATGGAGGATTACGAATGAAGGAAATAAATCCATTTCTAACATAGTTGGAAAGAGGACAAAAAAGAAAGAAAAGATTACACCGGAGAACACAGTGCACCTTCAAGAGCTACTACTCTTCCTTGCTGCTGGCTAATCTTGTCAATAAGCAATCTGGTCTGACTTGTACAATGATTTTCTGCTTCAATCTGTGTCATTCACATGATTTGTACACATTATTAGCAATTAAAGGTTATTTTCTTCTTTCTTTAGCTACATCATTGACGTAGGATGCAGTTGTGTGCTGCTAAGAAAATGCAAAAGAAGATTAAGCAATCTCCTGTTGAGAAGAAAAGAGAGGATTTTCGGAATGACATTTGAACTGTTGAAGGAACCTTCAAGTGGAATATATGAAGCTTTTCGAAACGCTTGATCAAAACATGAAGCTATTAGAAACGTTATGTTCATAATACGTGACATGAATTATAAATACATAAACGATAGAACACAGGAAATATGTCTATGGTATTTAGATTTCATTTAGGAAGGATGAAAAGATGAGCCTAGATACTTACTGCAGCAGCAAGGCGGTCTACATATTCTGACTGTGTCGCGAAAAGCCGCATCTGAGAAATGTGGCAAAAACAACCACTTAAAACATACCTACTTCACCATTAAGCAAACAGTAATCCAGGAAGGTAATTTCTTCTCATAACACCTATGTCAACAGAACCAAGTAACCTCAAATGCCAAAGTAAAGATAAAACAAGCTAATCGTGCAAAGAAAGGATTGCTTGGGGTAGTGGACAAGTTATGGCTTTACCTAAGCAATATAAACTTTTCTCTTTATAATTGTGGTATCTAGGCTACCTTGTGTGAACCTCAACCAATCCACTAGGTACTTACTACCGCCTAGCAACACAAATATCAAGTAACTCCGTCCACTAAGCTTAGGCAGATGCAAGGAATTTCTGTACTTTTTCCTCTGTTGGGATTCCAACCTTGGTTCCCAATTTCACCACAGCAATTTCTCAGTCGCTAGGCCAGCCCCTTGTGACTAAAATTCATATGTTGCTATTTTCTTTTGTTGAAAACATCATAAAGAGATAAAAGAGATACTAAAACCAAACCAATAAAGTATGGTAACGTAAGTTATATGCATAAGTTGGTGCAGTATCGTCAGAATCTATTGGGGGGATTTTTAATTTCATCGCCTACAAGCTACAAGAATTTTCAATTGCATAGCCTCCAAAGATTTTTGGACATGTGAATCTCAATTCTTTGCTAAGCACTGCCTCTATCTTCGCCAAGGGGAATTGCAAGCCAAATCCTAAAAGAGAGACCAGTGGCCTAGTTAGGTTTGTTGAAGGGAGGTTCAACTGAATCTCTTTAGCGGAAATATTACATTGTACAAATAGGGTAAAAGCAGCTAGTTTTGTACATATAAATTGTTGCATCCCCTTGATAGCTAAGCTATTCACCGGTTGTGCAAGTTTGCATTTCTTTTATGCCAAACCCCTCATTAGAGAATTAATATAGTTGACCCCAAGGAGCTCGGGATTGAAAGTAATAGTCGTTGGTGAAATTGTTCTATAGCTTCATATGAGATTCTACTTGAACTGAAAATTAGTTGCACTAAAATACCAAATTGTGTTAAATTACAGAAAAAAATCGCTGAGATGAAATGAAATGAATAATAGTTATATTCGTATAGATCTGAGAGGAAGCCAGAAGATAACCTGTATGTAGATGAAGGCGAGAGCAGCCACGACGAGAAGGTACCGTAAATCAAAGCAAAACTTGTTCCCTCTCATCTCTGCCAAATGCGAAATTGAATTCGAGGGTTTCTCAGTTCCGAGTGTTGCCTCTCATAGGATCAAGTCAATAATAGTCTCTTCCAATTACACCACAGACTCTAATTTGTTTATAACATACTCCACTTCGGAAAATTGTTTATTACAGTAATGTACCAAAAAAAAACTCGGGTAGACACAAAACGTGTGTGCATTAACTTTTTGACACACGGCTAATATTTCTATACTTTATTATTACTAATATATATATTATTTTATTATATATATATATATATATATATATAGAAAAGTCTAAGGGTAATTTGGTAAGTTATTATTAATTCCGCTTTATACTTTGCTGTGATTGTTTATACAATTTGCTTTGAAATTGTGTGTTTCATGATTTTTTTTTTCTCTAATTTCCATTGTGTCCTTTTGTTGGTAATGCATTTGATTGCACTACTTTTTCAAAGTTTTATTTGCCCCTTCTTTTGTACCTTAATCCACTGATACATATTGATAAATATATTGAAATTTGAGTCTTTTTTCAATACCTCAAAGGCATAAAATTGTTGATGTTAGGACTTACTCAGACCCACTCGTCCCATCAGTAATATTTAGTATTCATTTATTTTAGGCTTTCTTTTTTGTTGTGTTTGAGATCATGTTGAATAAAATTAACTAATACTCTAAAATTTAATATTTCACATTTCATTACTAAGGCTAAAATTTAAATGATAATATGATTATTCATTACTGATATTTAAAAATAATATAAAAAATAATCAACACTCAAAATTCTATTAATGTCACACAAATTAGGATAGAAAAAATAACATATATTAATTAAAGTTCATATAAAAAGTACTATAAATTATTATAATTATTGAATTCAAATATTGAAAAATCACATAAAAATGATTGACTCTCTAAAATTTATTTGTGCCACATAAATTAGGATAAAAGAAGAAACATCTTTTATTTATAAAAATGATGTTAAAAGTACTATAACTCACAATAATTAACAACTTAATTTTAAAAAAATAATATATACAATACTTGGCTGACTCTTCAAATTTCATTTGTGTCACATTAATTTGATCATTAATTATGCATTGTTTTTCCTTTTAATAATACTTTAAATCACAATAATTAATAAGTTGAAATATTTAAAAGTCATATAATAAAATTGATTGATTGTCAAAATTCTATGAGGGACACGTAAATGGGTTAGAGGAAATGACATATATTATTTGACAATGACGTAAAAAGTATTATAAATCACAATATTAACAACTTAAAATTTTAAAAGACATAAAGAAAATTGGTTGACTCTCGAAATTATATCAATACCATATAAATTAGGACATGAGAAGTAACAACAATTATTTAAAAATTGCGTAAAAGGTACCACAAATTATAATAATTAACAATCTAAAATATCTAAAAGACATAAAATGATTAATTTTTGAAATTATATCTATGACGCATAAATTTGGAGAACAAAATAATATATATTCAAAATTGCCTAAAAACCTATAAATCACAATAATTAATAACTTAAAATATTTTTTAAAATCATATAAAATTTTGAATAACTTTTCAAGTTTCATTCATATCACATAAATTAAAATAAAAAATATTATATATTGGGCTCGTGTTGGCACGGGTCTTGTATCTAGTTAAATCAATAATTTGCTAAAACTAACGAGAGAGAAAATAATTTACACCTTAAATTGAGTTGAAGAAATAAAATAAGCAAGAAAAATTTGTGTGTTTGTTGCTATTTTTTTTTAGTATTATTTTTGTTAAAAACGTAAAATAATTATTTATTTAAGTTAAAGTATACTTAGATTTAGGAGAGAATCAAGATCTGAAACACTAAAAAAAATCTTTTCAACATCAACAAGCTAAAAGAAAATGTAAGATCAATTTGAACACCTAAATATATTATTTAGATATTTAATAGAATCAACAAGATCGTTTTTTTTATTTAGACGAAGAAAAAACATTTATTGAAGAAGAAAAATTCAAAAAATTATTTGATATAAATGAGCACTAAAGAAGTATAGAATAGGGATCCATAATCACTTTTTATTATAATTTATAATTAATTAGTGGAATTTATTGTTACTAATGGGGTTCACATTTATTATAAAGATTATTTACTTTTTTGTTATTTTATTATAGGCTTAAAGTAGACAAATGGTCAATTTATTTACGTGTCAAAAAGTTAATGAAGTTGTACACACCTTTGTTGGTTGTGTCTCTACTCTCTAACGTGATAAAAAAATTCTAGTATATACTACTCTAAGTAAGATAAAAATAAAATAGTAAGAAATTAATACAACCGTTTATATTAGTAGAGAAAGTAAAATTATTATTCTCATCTTATCATCCACGTCTAATGTTAAAATAACTTTTTAAAAATGTTAAACTAACTTGCTTTTTCAATAATGTTATGATAGGATGACAATGAATATTATGTGTTACTATATATTTAAACTTTAAATGTTTTGATTATTAAAATGAGATAAATATTTATTAATATTCAATGTTTATATTAAGTTGTTGATGATATAAGATGTGTTTTTTGTATAATATTTTGTCACCTAATTGTGGTTAATTGAGGTGTGTTTTCATCTTATTTATTTAATTATGATAAAGTACATACATTAATAATATTGAGGGTGAAAATTTTCTCATCATGTAATTACCACCTCAGTATGTGCCCTATCATTGTCTTTAATTAACTTTTATTTATTTACCTTGTAGCTAAGTGAATATTTATATATATATATATATATATATGTAAGAGAAGGCAGTGGGTGTGATCATACCATAGGAGTGCCATTAAATGGAGTTTAATACCGTTTGCATGATACTTGGAATATTTTTTAACAACAATTTTAGTCTCTCGGAAGTAAAATCCTTTGGTTTGACTTGACTACTTTATGGTTCACGTAAAGGAAAAGAAAATAAGCCATACATACACAGGGGTGGAGCTGCGGTGTCAATTGGATACCCTTTATCGAAAAATTATATCGTATATTTAAGTAAAATGCTGTTTAAAATGGTTAATTTAATATTTTAGACACCCTTGACACAATAAGCTACTGTGGCTGGAAGCTCTCTGATGGTGAATCCCTACAGCCACTCATCTTTATAATCATTTTTTAAAGAGCTCATATTTTATTAGTTAGTAATTTTTTTAGAAATTTATAACTTAAAAATCTAATAAAGCTAATTGAATGTTCAAGGAATTTGATTTTTTATTTCCTTTCGTCAAAGTTTGAAATAAAACTTAAACGTAATTATTTAATTTAAAGTTGATAAACAAATTCTAATATTTGTATAACGCTGTTAAAAGCAAACAAAAGAAGACCTCGTTTGATTCTGCTTCCATTTTTCGTGTCTCGGTATTATTGTTGTCACCAGAGATTAGTGTAAGTTTGAAACGTTTTGCTTATATAATTTTGGACAAAATTTCTAGGTCCACCACCGTACATACATACTCTTCATTCGACCAATCAATGAAAGCAAAGGAAAGGAAATTTTATATGTTTTTTAGGGACAGTAAAAGGGAAGAAATGTTATTTTCTTCCAATTCCACATAACATCAATATTAAATATGGTACAAAATCATTGTTTTGTTTTACAGTATGTTTTATGCTTTAATTTGCTGGGAGCAGCAACACATCATCGTTTTTATCTTTATGTTGTTATGCGGGGGGTGGGGGAAATTAAAGTGGAGTGGTTGTCCAACCGAGTAATCTTAGAATGTATGTATGACAAGGTAGTTACTATTATTAATTAAGGGGAAGTTCCTCTATACTCAAGTATTCTCATTCCATCTCCCACCGTCCATTCCAGTTCCACCTACCTCCCTACATATATAATCTACTACTATACTATACTATATAGGAGTACTTTTTAATGCTGGGTTGGCCATTTTGGCTTTCCTTTCTTTGACTTGAGGATTGAACTTCACTTTCTTCTTTACAATCATGCATGATATGATATATCACAATTAGTTCATTTTCAACTACTCACACTTGGTTCCCTTCATTCAATATTCATGAATTTAAAGTGGTTTGTGTTTGTATTCCTCTGCTTTATTGAACAATCTTCAGAAGAAACTGATGAGGTGAAAATCGGAGCCATCTTTTCGTTTGGCACCACAAATGGCAAAGTTGCCAAAATCGCCATGGAAGCTGCTGTTCAAGACGTCAATTCTGATCCCTCACTTCTCGGTGGAAGAAAACTTGCTCTCACCCTGCATGATTCAAACTACAGCGGATTCCTAGGGATCATTGGAGGTATCTTTTCATAATATTCTAATTCTTTCGTTTATTTTATACGATATCATACAATCAATCACAGTACTCTTCTTTATCTATCTATCTATCTATCAGCATTACAATTCATGGAGACCGATACTGTAGCTGTAATTGGCCCTCAAAGTTCTGTGATTGCCCATGTACTCTCTCACCTTGTCAACCAACTCCATGTCCCCCTCCTATCTTTCACAGCATTGGACCCAACACTATCACCTCTACAGTACCCCTACTTCATTCAGACAGCTCCCAACGATCTTTTTCTAATGACTGCTGTAGCAGACATGATAAGTTATTTTCAATACAGAGAGGTCGTTGCTATTTTCTCAGACGATGATCAAGGCAAAAATAGTATTACCGCTCTAGGTGATAAACTTGCTGAGAGGCGCTGTAAGATATCATACAAGGCAATACTTCCCCCCCAACCTATATCTAGTCGTGACCTGATCGTGGACCAGTTGGTTAAGGTCACATCAATGGAATCTCGAGTTATTGTTCTACATACATTATCCATAACAGGTCTCAAGGTCTTTGAGATTGCCCACGACCTTGGCATGATGACTAGTGAATATGTTTGGATAGCTACTTCTTGGCTTTCCAGTACCCTCGATTCAACTTCAGTTTCACCAAAGGTGGCTACCTCTATACAAGGTGCTCTCACCCTTCGCTCCCACACACCTGATTCCTCAAAGAAGAGGGCTTTTTATTCAAGGTGGAACAAGTTGAGCAATGGCTCCATAGCTTTGAATGTTTATGGTCTATATGCCTACGATACTGTTTGGATGATTGCCCATGCACTCAAAGAGTTTTTTGATCATGGAGGCAAAATCACCTACTCGAATGATTCCAATTTGAACAGTTTTGCTGGAAAGGCAATGAATCTTGCTGCTCTCAGCATATTTGATGGTGGTAACCAACTGCTTAGTAACATATTAAAGACCAATATGACTGGGGTAAGTGGTCCCATTGCATTTAACCCAGATAGATCCATGCCCCGTCCCTCATTTGATGTTCTCAATGTAGCTGGCAAAGGATTGATGAGGCAAATAGGATACTGGTGTAACTACTCTGGGCTATCCGTTGTGCCTCCGGAGTCTCTTTATGCCAAACCAGCAAACAGGTCAAGTTCCACTCAACTGTTGGATCAGGTTATATGGCCAGGGAAAACTACAAAGAGACCACGTGGATGGATATTTCCAGACAATGGTAGGCCATTAAGGATTGGAGTCCCAAGGAGAGTGAGCTACAAAGCTTTTGTTTCAGAAGAAGAAGGAAGTGGAGTGGTCCGTGGATACAGCATAGATGTCTTCCTTGCAGCCTTAAAGTGTCTTCCGTACCCTGTGCCACATAAATTCATCATGTTTGGCGACGGACACAAAAACCCAAGCTACAGTCAGTTAGTAAACATGATCACAGCCAATGTGAGTTTCAATGCAAGTATATTCACGCTATGCATTTTTAACAATCAATGTAACATTGTTTTTTCTTATTCCATGATAGGTGTTTGATGCTGCAGTGGGTGACATTACAATTGTAACGAACCGCACAAAGATATTGGATTTTAGTCAACCATATGCAGATTCAGGGTTAGTGGTGGTGGTACATGTGAAGAAGATAAGATCGATTGCTTGGGCTTTCCTGCGGCCATTTACTCCCCTGACGTGGGGAGTTATAGCTGTTTTTTGCCTTGTTGTGGGAACCGTAGTGTGGACACTAGAGCACAAATTTAATGATGAATTTCGTGGCCCACCCAAGAAGCAGATGGTCACAATTTTATGGTGAGTTGATGCCTTCCTGTTAGGTACTTATTGGGAAGAAGTTAATACTACTGTTTTAAGTACTAGGATCCTATCCAAAAAGCTACGGAGAGCAGTGTTTTGATTTGATTTCTTGCGTTTCCTTTATGTTCCAACCTCATAATATGCATATTTCTCTTTGGGATTTTGAACTCATCTCCTTGTATGTCATGTTTCGTTTGCAGGTTTAGTTTCTCAACTATTTTTGGAGCCCCAAGTGAGTATCTAGTTTCTCTTTTTCCAAAAGTCAAGATAATTTTGTAGTGTTAACTTTTGGCATAATGGATCAGTCGTAAAAAAATTTCAGGAGAAAACACAGTGAGCACATTGGGTCGAATTGTACTGCTTATATGGCTATTCGTAATCTTGATAATTACGTCGAGTTATACTGCAAGCTTGACATCGTTTCTAACGGTTCAACAGCTCTCCTCATCTATACAAGGAATTGAATCATTGGTAACAAGCAATGATGCAATTGGGTACCAGGTAGGTTCTTTTGCTGAGAACTACTTATTTGAAGAAGTTAACATTGCAAAGTCTAGGCTTGTTCCTCTTGGATCACCAGAAGAATATGCTGATGCCCTTGAACAAGGAAGAGTTGCTGCTGTGGTTGATGAACGTCCATATGTGGATCTGTTTTTATCAACTTACTGCGGGTTCCAAAAAGTTGGCCCAGAGTTCACCAAAAGTGGATGGGGATTTGTAAGAATTTCCTTACTCATATATTTTACTAAAACACTTTTTATTTAGTTAAGTAATATTACATGGACATGAGTGGAAAAATGAATGAAATGATTTATCCAAAAAGCTAGTCATGTAACATAAGCTGACACCTTGATCCAATTAATTTATAGGCATTTCCGAGAGACTCCCCCTTAGCCATTGACATGTCAACGGCAATCTTGCAATTGTCTGAGAATGGAGAGCTAGAGAAGATCCACAAGAAGTGGTTAAACAGAAAAGTCTGTGGGGGGCAGAGCTCTGCAGCAGATTCAGAGCAGCTTCCATTAAAGAGCTTTTGGGGTTTATTCCTCATTTCTGGAGTTACCTGCTGTTTTGCTCTGCTTGTATATTTCTGCTTGATGTTGCACCAGTTCAAACAACATTTTCCTGAATTAACACATGGTTCTACTAGTAGAACTAGAATATCACATTCGGTAAGGCTTAAAAAGTTCTTGTCTTATGCGGATGAGAAGGCAGAGATATCTGCAAATAGGTTGAAAAGAAAGCGAATGAAAATGGAAAACCCTTAATTCCATTACCTTTCTCATTTCGAATTTTTGTACATTCAAATTATTATTTTTATCATGTAACAACAGATAGTGTAGAGAACATCTAGTGTTTGAAGAATTATCCAATCAGTTTGTAGCTTAATACAATTAAGATGTTAAGTTTTGGGCTACTGATGTACAACTCCATAAGAGTACGGATGAATGATGTTACCTAGAGAGAGAATGCAATATCGTGTATGGACCAAATTGTTACACCCTTAGGGTTGCCAAAGGGTTAGTTAGTAGAGCTCGTTTCCGTCTACTCTCAATTATATGACCCTTAACATTGAATGTTTTCCAAATTTGTAAAGGGAACTGAGGAAAAAAGCTATATTTACCATACCTGGCACTTTAGCAAGCTCATTAGCCATACTTTTCGGAGTTATGACTGGACTTGTTCACCGGGATGATAGGGACCTGACACCAATCAACATTTCAGGTCTTCTTGTTTAAAATGTTTGCTATCCATAAATAATTGGTTTGATCAAAGATTAATGGACCAGTATATATATAGAGAGAGAAAGATTGAAGGTATAAGAAATGAGTAAATAAAGTAGAAGGAGATTGAGTACCTTCCAAATGTTAGCACCTTATCTTGTGGGAGAGAAATTTAAGAGTATTGAATTTTTAGCTTTGATGTTGGCAGTCTGGCATCAACAAAATAGTTGTTGCAATGGCCGTACTATGTCAGTCTCCCCTGAATTTGAAGCTCATCACCTCTTCCTCCTCCTCCTCACGGAATCGCACTGCCAATCCCTCCTTCAGATTAAATCTCTCCGCTCACTCCCGCAGTGAGCCCTCACCCGTTTTCACCTCTGTCAAGTCCTTTGCTCCAGCCACCGTTGCCAATCTCGGCCCTGGTTTCGACTTCCTTGGCTGCGCTGTCGACGGCATCGGCGACTTCGTCACTCTCCGCCTTGACCCCAACGTCCACCCTGGCGAGGTCTCTATTTCTGACATATCCGGCGCTGGAAAGAAGCTCAGAAGAAACCCTCGCTGGAATTGCGCTGGCATCGCCGCCATCTCTGTCATGAAGATGCTCAACATTCGATCGGTGGGCCTTACTCTCTCCCTTCACAAGGGCTTGCCCTTGGGCAGTGGTCTCGGGTCCAGCGCCGCTAGTGCAGCTGCTGCTGCCGTGGCTGGCAAAAGGGTTTTCTGGCGCCCACTT
>NW_006239411.1:271148-279363 GCF_000226075.1 Solanum tuberosum | reverse complement strand
CTGCTGCTGCCGTGGCTGTCAACGAGCTTTTTGGCCGCCCACTGACCCTGACTGACCTCGTGCTTGCTGGGTTAGATTCGGAATCCAAGGTCTCCGGTTATCATGCAGACAATGTGGCACCTGCTATTATGGGGGGTTTCGTATTGATCCGGAGTTACCATCCTCTTGAATTAATTCAGTTGAACTTCCCTCATGAAAAGGACCTCTTCTTTGTGCTGGCGAATCCGGAATTTGAGGCCCCAACAAAGAAAATGAGGGAGGCACTGCCGCAAGAGATAACCATGTCCCATCACATTTGGAACTGTAGTCAGGCAGGTGCATTGGTGGCGTCCGTGCTGCTGGGAGACGTGTCTGGTTTTGGTAAGGCACTGTCCTCCGATAAAATAGTGGAGCCAAGGAGAACACCACTAATTCCAGGAATGGAAGGAGTGAAGAAGGCAGCAATGGAAGCAGGGGCTTTTGGCTGCACCATTAGCGGAGCTGGGCCCACAGCAGTAGCGGTGACTGACAATGAGGAGACAGGGAGAGAGATTGGGCAAAGAATGGTAGAGGCTTTTCTGGAACATGGCAAGCTGAAGGCCTTGGCAATGGTGAAGAAGCTCGACCGTATTGGTGCCAGGCTTGTCAGTAGCCAACCCATATGATTTCTGCACTAATTGTCAAGCTGTTTGTTCCCATATGCTTAGGGATTGTGATCGTCAGAGACTGATCATTTCGCTGCTTGAACTGCCAAATAATGGAACAACTCCATATTGTATTTGTGCCACCTTCGGCAAATTGTGACATTAGCAGGAAAAAGGGGCATTGCGTGATGCCTCAAGTGCTGTTTGGTTGTCATGCAAGCAAGAAGAGTGAATGCTATCAACTCATCTAAAAGTAGAATCTGCATTATCTTAGTAAAATTATATACTAGCATTCATTTTGCTTTAAGGCATCTTTCCTATCCATGCAACATCTGCTAACTTTGAAGAATCTTATTGAACTTCCATTTGCCTCAACTCTGATTTTACTCATATTTGAGCTACACTGCACTAGATAGAACAGCTGCAAACCTTCCGCACTAGTAATAGTATACCTTCTTTTTTTCTTTCCTCAACATACCTCACAAAAGAGGTGACGTGCATTTGGACATGAATTGGTTACTACTTTATTTTTTAATTAAAGAATAGTTTTAAGACAAGTTGAAAAAGAGTAGAGTATGAACATGATAACATAGTTGAATTTTACTGGTTAAAGTTGAAAAACTCAGTAAGAAATTGTTCTTCAAACTTTAAATCTCATAGTTGCAAGTTTGACGTTGAAATAATGAGCAATTTGATAAACAAATACTTATTTGAAGTAATAATCTCCCCATATGTGGTGCAAGGAACTGAGGACATCCAATGCAAAACTGTCAGGCCAACCGATCAAGGAGATAACAGTGATTAATGAACCTTTGCGATTCATAAGTTTTTTCGTTTAATCACCATAAGTTATACTTAAAACAAAGCTAACACCTTTGCAGCATTTCAGCAGAGCTTTACACAAGCATGAACACTAATCAACTGACCAATACTCAAACCAAACATGGATAACTGGACATAGAAATGTGGAAACTGCAGTTGCAATCGACATGATACGGGTCTTATAACTCATTTAAAAAATCTTTTTACTGTTTCTACACAACTCACAAAACTGAATAGCAAACACCGCTTTATCAGAGAATGGAACCTTAAAACAAAAGCAAATTCAAGGCAACATGTTGTCAAACGGTCAACATTAGTTGTTAGCAGCAGCAGCAGCAGCCTGCTTTGCACCAAGAACAAAGAACTCCGAGATCACTTCAAGAGGCATCCCCTTGGTTTCAGGCACTTTCAAGAAAACAAATATCCATGATATAACGCAGACGATAGCATATATGCCAATACACCAGCAAGACCAATAGAAGACAGCATGACAGGTAGTGTGTAGGTAACAATAATATCCCCAATCCAGAACACTAGGGCACATATGGCAATGCATATTCCTCGAATCCGAGTTGGAAATATCTCTGAACAGAGTATGTTGGGAATGGGCCCGAACCCCATAACAAATGAGCAGAAGTACAAAACAACACAGACTGTAGATATAGTAGCCTTTGCAACAGTCCCCAACTTCCAATGACTAAAACAATGAGGGCTATTATTAAGATTGGAATTGTGCCTAGCAGCAGACTCCTGCAATACAACAATACACAGAAAGGCAAGGGTAGTAATCAGATTTGCAGGACTGGAACATAAGGACAATAGGGCATCCACTCACTTCTTATTCAGCCTTAAGCACAAGTAACCATTCAATGCTAAAATCTACTATACATACGAGGGAAAAAAAGGATGCTAAGGTCTATTCAGTGATAAGCACTGTGGAGGAGAAGTTTATACATTTGCCAAAGCAAAACGTACAAACAAAGATGTATGAGAGAGCTCGTCTTAAAATGAGCCGGAACGCTTCCGAGAGGCAATGAAACTTGCTTGTACTCCAGTACTCTAACTTGAAGCAGGTCAGACAGCAAAATTGAAGGGATTTGAATCCTTTCTCCCCTCATGAGAGAACTATAATTTAGTGCAATGGAAGGTTCTTTTTCCTTATATGCTCAGACCCTGGTTTGAATGGGAAGCCTCCCACTAAATCCTGCTACCATTATATTTTTCCAGTGCTAACAATGGCAAAGCACACCCAGCCTTCCATCTATTAAAGCAGAATTTTTGCTATATCTCCATCACTCCATCTCGATCTAGCAAACAGTCTAATGCAGTGGAGATGCATTGAATCCAAATTCCAGGCACGTTTATTGACGCACGGCTTAGACCTTTAAAGAGAGAAGGGGGTGAAGAGAAACACCTCACAATTGGAGATGAGAAATCAAACCAAAATACTATGAGCCATTTGGACAAGGCACTAAAGAGTTAGGAGGAGAAGTGAGTGAATTGGGAGGTTAGTTAAAGCAGCATCATATTCACTTTTTCCATAGTAATTACTCAAAAGGAAGTTACCTCATGCCAGAGATATCCATAAGCCTCATGGCAACGGCTATAGAAGGGAGCATTAAGAAATTTGTGATTGCACTTATCAGCAGAGATGCAGAAGCAGAACTGATGCCTAAGTTTGACAAGAGAACTCCTACACCTGCTTGCTCAAGTATTTGCGGAGTGTAGTACATAACTCCATTAATTCCTGAGAACTGCATGAATAACAACTCCACATAAGAATGCTTCAAAGAAAAGCAGACACTATTTTGATATAGCATAGATCACCATATTTTGTCCTATTAACCAAGCTAACAGTAGCATTCTTTTCAAGGATGCCAAACCAAGATGTGAAAAAGAAAAATCAGGAAGATATTAGAAGTAGGAATATCTTTCAATTAGTGTCTTTTCAGTATATATTTGGAGGTTAAATTATGGCACAAAAGAAATATTTAAGTCCGAGGCCATAAAGGACATTGGTCTAGCAGTACGAGCAGCGTTTGCAAATATTCATATATCAGCAACCAACATGAAATATAGGGACACTCCCTATTATCGGCAAATGAATATACCATGTCTACTTGAAATTTCTACGTCACTTTTTACACAAAAATAGTGTTATTTCAGTATTTAATTGGAGGTTAAATTAAGTTATAATCTTGACCACCAGGTATAAAGGAAATATTTAAATCTGAGGCTATAAAGGGCAATGGTCTAGCACTCCGAGCAGCACATGTAAGTATTTCATATATCAACAACCAGCATGAAGCATAGGGATACTCCCTCTCTTCAGATAATGAATATACCAAGCCTGCCTGAAATTTCTCCATCAATTCTTCTACAAATATCAAAAAAGGAAAAGATAAATAGGCATGTCTTATTCAATTATAATGTAACCAACGAATCACTGCTATTATATTTCGGTCATGCTACCTTACAAAAACTGACACCATTGAACATCACTTTGCATTGACTGAATTCTAACCAATATCCATCTCTGTGAACACTGACCATACATCTCCCTATTTTTATTTTTATTTTTATTTTTGATGACACATCACCCTATTAGTTATCCAGTTATTTTATTTTTTGGTTCCCACGATCTATAAGAAATGCTCAAGATATATCATGACTGATCACAACTTATCCATGTCATCCCTTGAATAAGATTCAATTCAAGATGGAGAGTCTAATCTCTTATGATTCTGCAGAGAAATTTTCCTAAATTCCTAATCTATCAACAGAAATTTAGGTCGAAGGTGGGAAGACAGATCCAAATAACAAGGTTGGGAAAGAATCTATGTACTACACTTCTTGAAGAAATAAATATGCTTCCCAGTTGACTCTTAGCTGCAGAAGATCTCTGGAATCACTGTTAAGACAGCAATTGCGCCAAATGGACACTCAAAAGATTCTAAAACATAGCAAGAAAGCTACAGATTTCAAATCCATATTTAAGGAGGGAACGTGACCAACCTGCAAAAGAGAAAGACTGTCACGGAAATGTAAGGAAGAAAGGCAGCAGTTACATTCTTTTCTAGTAATATTAGCGATTACCTGCTGAAGTATTTGAATCCCCACACCAACAATCAATGCATGCTGGACTCCTGGTTCAAACAAATCTCTCCAACTAGGCCCTTTTCCAGATGCTTCAGATGGATGAATCATAGCTGGTCCAATAGGATGTTGATCCATCAAATCTTTTGAATATAAAGCAGGTTGACTAACCAAAGCAGCAGCACGGACAAATTCACCACCAGCAGGCATATCACCCCAGCAAGAGAAACTAAAGATCCCCTTCCAATTCCCTGAGCTCCACTCTCATGCAAATAGATTCTTTTAAAACCTCCCTCCTTCTTTTCATTATCACTTTCTCTCTCTGTCCATTTCCAAGCAAGCTGCCATCCACCACCAATGCCAGCACTGCCAATTGGTTCACCATCATTACCCTGCATCATGCTAAAAATACTTCCATGGGATGGAGGCGGAACCATGTCCTTTTCCAAGCTTGTTGTCTGACGTGATATAAGTGGGCTCTGCAAATTGTCATCAGATTCTTCAGCTGCAGCCTCAGATGCATAATCGTCGCCCTCAATGGCAAGGTTTTCTTCATCCCAATATTCATATTTTGTTTGATTTCCAGCAACACTAAACATGCTGCCCAGATGTGGAAAGAGCATGCTTCCCTTGCTTCCTGCATCCGGAAGCTTCTCATAAACGCTGCCAAACAGAGCGACAACAGGGTCCATGAGGGGCATATGTGCAAATGTGCTTCCTTGGCGAGATGCAATACCAAGTACACTTTGCCCAGTGACAGGCCGAGCAACCAAAGAGCGTCCCTGTTCAGGCCTAAATAACCTAATTTGATCTTTTTGAGCACTTGGTTCCTGGTCCTCCACAAGTTCATCTGTTGGGCCAACAATGTATTCCTCCACTGATGTTTCTCCACCAACTCCAAGACCCTCAACTAGCAAAGCCATTTCCCCTGTAAATAGAAGTTGCGCCATTATTGATACATGGCAGAAGGTAACCTTGCCATTTTCTTAGGAAATCGATGATCACTGATAAACTAACCAACCCGCACTAAAGCCAAATGCAGAAACATGAAAAGTTTACATATACTTTTAAGTGCCAAAGCCAAAATGTCCTATGCATCTTACATGAAAAATTCCATGACTTTTTCCACCTTTACAGAACCAAATAAGTACAATCACCAAATTTACTGTTCCGATTATATGCGTAGGTGAATACTGAACTAAATGACGTAGAATAGTTCACGCGCTTGCCCCATGTAAAAGATAAGCAAGCCTGCTAAAGGCATAACTAAGAAAATAGAAGTATACCCTCTCTAACAACTTAAGTTTTTAGATGAGGTGGTCATGCAATTCAACAATTATTACTATTAATAAAATCAATTTAGGAAGTACGGAAAAACCTTGACAACATCTTTGTCCGAGAAATCCGAACTCCCCAAAAATTGAATTAAAAAAATAATAATGATGTGGCCAAATTATAATTCAATTTTTGTTCAGAATTTCAATTTTTTTTATAAAAAAAAATTAATGACGTGGCCGAATTATAATTGGCCACGTGTAAAAAATGGTTTTGCAAAACCACTGTTAAAAAATAATGGCATGAATGAGCCTTTTCTTAAACGGTAATGGCATAAATGAGCCAAACTTTTAACGGATGACATAAATAAGCCTTTTCTGAAAGTTCAATGGCATATTTGAGTTTTTTCCCTTTAAAAAATATATGAAACATTTATGATTAAAGATAGATTTATTTGAATGTTGAAATTCGAAATGTGCAAATGGTTTTTTGGTGGGAAAATGGTAGATGGGCCAGGGATAATAAATGTAGTGTGATTTTGAAACCCAGAAGGTCAATATGCTTAATTTCCCCCCAAAAAACAAGAAAAATATGTCCGCCGTCATTTCACTCGCCAGCGAACACAGTTCCGAGCGTTGTAATCACTTATGTTGGATTCTTATTACTATTATGTTACGTATTAGTTAAAGTAGTTACTTTTTCTTTTTCTTTTAGTATATATAGGATGATGCAGAAGTAGCTGGAGATTCACCGAAGACAGATTAGATGCAGAAGGGACATCAATCAATTAATCATGGTTAAACCCTCCTAATCTATTTTTTTCACTACTACTGCTAAGTATTTGTTTACTCTATAATACCTACTTTAATTTTCCCTTTCAAAATCATCAGGACAGCGTGTTGGCAGGTGTCGCATTAAAAAAGGGCTCTGAATTAAATTAGTACAGTATAATTTTTTCTACTTCACTTGCTTTACTTTTTCATTCCTTTCCTAATTCCCAAAACCAAAACCCTGTTTTGTTTTCTGAAATTCAGGTGCAGCTAGCTTGATTTTAAATCCGACGATCGACAGCTTCCTATGGTTTCTGATTCTTCTCTCAAACTTGTCGAGTGATTCCGCTTTCTTGAATCCCCTTTTCCTCCTCTCGACTCACTTAAACGTTTTTCAGGTAAAAGCTTCATGCTTGGTCTGTGTTTTCCATTGATGCTTACGCCCCCTCTTTTTAATTCTACATATTCCAGTTTTAAAAAGTTGCTGAATCGCTCTAAGTTCTAACTATAACAAAGTTGGTGAAATCTTTTTCTCTTTCTATTGAAAGGTATCTATAATCATCAATAAGAATAACCAGCAGTGTTGTTTTGTTTTGTTTGGTATTTAAAAGAAATGAGTGGAGCTGTGCTTGTAGCGGTTGCTGCTGCAATTGGCAGCTTTTTGCAAGGATGGGACAATGCCACTATAGCTGGTAATCTTTTCCCATATGGCCTAGCTCTTCAATACTGAGTTTTTACTTGTGGAATTCTACTTAACACTGCTAGTAATCATGATGTTAGTCCATATTTCCTCTTAAAATTATTGTTGTTTTTCGATGCCATCCGGTACCTTGTGCAGTCGGTGTCTCTCATAATTTTTTTCAAATTTCAACAAGATTATCCATTCTTTTTTTTTCTTCCCTTATATGTTACTTATTGATATCTTTGAATTGGTTATAATTCTCTACTTATTTTGGTTTCAAAATACAGGGTCCATTCTATACATTAAAAAGGAATTTAATCTAGAAACACAACCTACCATGGAAGGACTTATTGTTGCCATGTCACTTGTTGGTGCTGTCTTGATGACAACTTGCTCTGGTGCAATAGCTGACTGGCTTGGCCGTCGTCCCTTGCTCATAACTTCTTCGGTTCTTTATTTTGTTAGTGGCCTTGTAATGCTTTGGTCTCCAAATATCTATGTTCTACTTTTGGCAAGACTTTTGAATGGGTTTGGAGTTGGTTTGGCAGTTACTCTTGTCCCTATATATATATCTGAAACAGCACCACCAGAGATAAGGGGTTTATTGAACACTCTACCTCAGTTCACTGGCTGTGTTGGCATGTTCTTTTCATATTGCATGGTTTTTGGCATGTCGTTGATGAGCTCTCCTACTTGGAGACTGATGCTTGGTGTGCTTTCTATCCCCTCCATTTTGTATTTTATATTGACAATATTTTACTTTCCCGAGTCCCCCAGATGGCTTGTGAGTAAAGGGCGAATGCTAGATGCAAAGCGGGTCTTGCAGAGGCTCCGTGGACAGGAAGATGTCTCTGGTGAGCTCATGGAATTTGTATGTGACTTTATTTGTATCATAAAATTTGCAAAAGATATTGCAACCTAGAACTAATGCACCCCCCCCCCCCCCA